>NW_026908129.1:0-60896 GCF_033978785.1 Entelurus aequoreus | reverse complement strand
TCACCTCTTTTTCCTTCTCTCGATCAGACACTTAGAAAAAAAAACGGGAAAAAAAAAAAAAAAATTTGGATTTTTTCTAACTACAAAATCGAGAGAGGCTAAAAATCACCTCTTTTTCCTTCTCTCGATCAGACACTTAGAAAAAAAACGGAAAAAAAAAAAAAAAAATTTGGATTTTTTCTAAGTACAAAATCGAGAGAGGCTAAAAATCACCTCTTTTTCCTTCTCTCGATCAGACACTTAGAAAAAAACGGAAAAAAAAAAAAAAAAAATTGGATTTTTTTCTAAGTACAAAATCGAGAGAGGCTAAAAATCACCTCTTTTTCCTTCTCTCGATCAGACACTTAGAAAAAAAACGGAAAAAAAAAAAAAAAAATTTGGATTTTTTCTAAGTACAAAATCGAGAGAGGCTAAAAATCACCTCTTTTTCCTTCTCTCGATCAGGACACTTAGAAAAAAAAAGGAAAAAAAAAAAAAAAAAAATTGGATTTTTTCTAAGTACAAAATCGAGAGAGGCTAAAAATCACCTCTTTTTCCTTCTCTCGATCAGACACTTAGAAAAAAAAACGGAAAAAAAAAAAAAAAATTTGGATTTTTTCTAAGTACAAAATCGAGAGAGGCTAAAAATCACCTCTTTTTCCTTCTCTCGATCAGACACTTAGAAAAAAAACGGAAAAAAAAAAAAAAAAATTTGGATTTTTTTCTAAGTACAAAATCGAGAGAGGCTAAAAATCACCTCTTTTTCCTTCTCTCGATCAGACACTTAGAAAAAAAACGGAAAAAAAAAAAAAAAAAATTTGGATTTTTTTCTAAGTACAAAATCGAGAGAGGCTAAAAATCACCTCTTTTTCCTTCTCTCGATCAGACACTTAGAAAAAAAACGAAAAAAAAAAAAAAAAATTTGGATTTTTTCTAAGTACAAAATCGAGAGAGGCTAAAAATCACCTCTTTTTCCTTCTCTCGATCAGACACTTAGAAAAAAAACGGAAAAAAAAAAAAAAAAAATTTGGATTTTTTCTAAGTACAAAATCGAGAGAGGCTAAAAATCACCTCTTTTTCCTTCTCTCGATCAGACACTTAGAAAAAAAAAAAAAAAAAAAAAAAATTTGGATTTTTTCTAAGTACAAAATCGAGAGAGGCTAAAAATCCTTTTTCCTTCTCTCGATCAGACACTTAGAAAAAAAACGGAAAAAAAAAAAAAAAAAAATTTGGATTTTTTCTAAGTACAAAATCGAGAGAGGCTAAAAATCACCTCTTTTTCCTTCTCTCGATCAGACACTTAGAAAAAAAACGGAAAAAAAAAAAAAAAAATTTGGATTTTTTCTAAGTACAAAATCGAGAGAGGCTAAAAATCACCTCTTTTTCCTTCTCTCGATCAGACACTTAGAAAAAAAACGGAAAAAAAAAAAAAAAAATTTGGATTTTTTCTAAGTACAAAATCGAGAGAGGCTAAAAATCACCTCTTTTTCCTTCTCTCGATCAGACACTTAGAAAAAAAACGGAAAAAAAAAAAAAAAAAATTTGGATTTTTTCTAAGTACAAAATCGAGAGAGGCTAAAAATCACCTCTTTTTCCTTCTCTCGATCAGGACACTTAGAAAAAAAACGAAAAAAAAAAAAAAAAAATTTGGATTTTTTCTAAGTACAAAATCGAGAGAGGCTAAAAATCACCTCTTTTTCCTTCTCTCGATCAGACACTTAGAAAAAAAACGGAAAAAAAAAAAAAAAAAAATTTGGATTTTTTCTAAGTACAAAATCGAGAGAGGCTAAAAATCACCTCTTTTTCCTTCTCTCGATCAGACACTTAGAAAAAAAACGGAAAAAAAAAAAAAAAAAATTTGGATTTTTTCTAAGTACAAAATCGAGAGAGGCTAAAAATCACCTCTTTTTCCTTCTCTCGATCAGACACTTAGAAAAAAAACGGAAAAAAAAAAAAAAAAAAAATTTGGATTTTTTCTAAGTACAAAATCGAGAGAGGCTAAAAATCACCTCTTTTTCCTTCTCTCGATCGGACACTTAGGAAAAAAAAAAAAAAAAAAAAAAAAATTTGGATTTTTTCTAAGTACAAAATCGAGAGAGGCTAAAAATCACCTCTTTTTCCTTCTCTCGATCAGACACTTAGAAAAAAAACGGAAAAAAAAAAAAAAAAATTTGGATTTTTTCTAAGTACAAAATCGAGAGAGGCTAAAAATCACCTCTTTTTCCTTCTCTCGATCAGACACTTAGAAAAAAAACGGAAAAAAAAAAAAAAAAAATTTGGATTTTTTTCTAAGTACAAAATCGAGAGAGGCTAAAAATCACCTCTTTTTCCTTCTCTCGATCGGACACTTAGAAAAAAAAAAAAAAAAAAAAAAAAATTTGGATTTTTTCTAAGTACAAAATCGAGAGAGGCTAAAAATCACCTCTTTTTCCTTCTCTCGATCAGACACTTAGAAAAAAAACGGAAAAAAAAAAAAAAAAATTTGGATTTTTTCTAAGTACAAAATCGAGAGAGGCTAAAAATCACCTCTTTTTCCTTCTCTCGATCGGACACTTAGAAAAAAAAAAAAAAAAAAAAAAATTTGGATTTTTTCTAAGTACAAAATCGAGAGAGGCTAAAAATCACCTCTTTTTCCTTCTCTCGATCAGACACTTAGAAAAAAAACGGAAAAAAAAAAAAAAAAATTTGGATTTTTTCTAAGTACAAAATCGAGAGAGGCTAAAAATCACCTCTTTTTCCTTCTCTCGATCAGACACTTAGAAAAAAAACGGAAAAAAAAAAAAAAAAAATTTGGATTTTTTCTAAGTACAAAATCGAGAGAGGCTAAAAATCACCTCTTTTTCCTTCTCTCGATCAGACACTTAGAAAAAAAACGGAAAAAAAAAAAAAAAAAATTTGGATTTTTTCTAAGTACAAAATCGAGAGAGGCTAAAAATCACCTCTTTTTCCTTCTCTCGATCAGACACTTAGAAAAAAAACGGAAAAAAAAAATAAAAAAATTTGGATTTTTTCTAAGTACAAAATCGAGAGAGGCTAAAAATCACCTCTTTTTCCTTCTCTCGATCAGGACACTTAGAAAAAAAAAAAAAAAAAAAAAAAAATTTGGATTTTTTCTAAGTACAAAATCGAGAGAGGCTAAAAATCACCTCTTTTTCCTTCTCTCGATCAGACACTTAGAAAAAAAACGGAAAAAAAAAAAAAAAAAATTTGGATTTTTTCTAAGTACAAAATCTAGAGAGGCTAAAAATCACCTCTTTTTCCTTCTCTCGATCAGACACTTAGAAAAAAAACGGAAAAAAAAAAAAAAAATGTGGATTTTTTCTAAGTACAAAATCGAGAGAGGCTAAAAATCACCTCTTTTCCTTCTCTCGATCAGACACTTAGAAAAAAAACGGAAAAAAAAAAAAAAAAATTTGGATTTTTTCTAAGTACAAAATCGAGAGAGGCTAAAAATCACCTCTTTTTCCTTCTCTCGATCGGACACTTAGGAAAAAAAAAAAAAAGAAAAAAAATTTGGATTTTTTCTAAGTACAAAATCGAGAGAGGCTAAAAATCACCTCTTTTTCCTTCTCTCGATCGACACTTAGAAAAAAAAAAAAAAAAAAAAAAAAAATTGGATTTTTTCTAAGTACAAAATCGAGAGAGGCTAAAAATCACCTCTTTTTCCTTCTCTCGATCAGACACTTAGAAAAAAAAACGGAAAAAAAAAAAAAAAAATTTGGATTTTTTTCTAAGTACAAAATCGAGAGAGGCTAAAAATCACCTCTTTTTCCTTCTCTCGATCAGACACTTAGAAAAAAAACGGAAAAAAAAAAAAAAAAAATTTGATTTTTTCTAAGTACAAAATCGAGAGAGGCTAAAAATCACCTCTTTTTCCTTCTCTCGATCAGACACTTAGAAAAAAAAACGGAAAAAAAAAAAAAAAAAATTTGGATTTTTTTCTAAGTACAAAATCGAGAGAGGCTAAAAATCACCTCTTTTTCCTTCTCTCGATCGGACACTTAGAAAAAAAAAAAAAAAAAAAAAAAAAATTTGGATTTTTTCTTAGTACAAAATCGAGAGAGGCTAAAAATCACCTCTTTTTCCTTCTCTCGATCAGACACTTAGAAAAAAAACGGAAAAAAAAAAAAAAAAAATTTGGATTTTTTCTAAGTACAAAATCGAGAGAGGCTAAAAATCACCTCTTTTTCCTTCTCTCGATCGGACACTTAGAAAAAAAAAAAAAAAATAATAAAAATTTGGATTTTTTCTAAGTACAAAATCGAGAGAGGCTAAAAATCACCTGTTTTTCCTTCTCTCGATCAGACACTTAGAAAAAAAAACGGAAAAAAAAAAAAAAAAATTTGGATTTTTTCTAAGTACAAAATCGATAGAGGCTAAAAATAACCTCTTTTTCCTTCTCTCGATCAGACACTTAGAAAAAAAACGGAAAAAAAAAAAAAAAAAATTTGGATTTTTTCTAAGTACAAAATCGAGAGAGGCTAAAAATCACCTCTTTTTCCTTCTCTCGATCGGACACTTAGAAAAAAAAAAAAAAAAAAAAAAAAAATTTGGATTTTTTCTAAGTACAAAATCGAGAGAGGCTAAAAATCACCTCTTTTTCCTTCTCTCGATCAGACACTTAGAAAAAAAACGGAAAAAAAAAAAAAAAAATTTGGATTTTTTCTAAGTACAAAATCGAGAGAGGCTAAAAATCACCTCTTTTTCCTTCTCTCGATCAGACACTTAGAAAAAAAACGGGAAAAAAAAAAAAAAAATTTGGATTTTTTCTAACTACAAAATCGAGAGAGGCTAAAAATCACCTCTTTTTCCTTCTCTCGATCGGACACTTAGAAAAAAAAAAAAAAAGAAAAAAAATTTGGATTTTTTCTAAGTACAAAATCGAGAGAGGCTAAAAATCACCTCTTTTTCCTTCTCTCGATCGGACACTTAGAAAAAAAAAAAAAAAAAAAAAAATTTGGATTTTTTCTAAGTACAAAATCGAGAGAGGCTAAAAATCACCTCTTTTTCCTTCTCTCGATCAGACACTTAGAAAAAAAACGGAAAAAAAAAAAAAAAAAATTTGGATTTTTTCTAAGTACAAAATCGAGAGAGGCTAAAAATCACCTCTTTTTCCTTCTCTCGATCAGACACTTAGAAAAAAAACGGAAAAAAAAAAAAAAAAAATTTGGATTTTTTCTAAGTACAAAATCGAGAGAGGCTAAAAATCACCTCTTTTTCCTTCTCTCGATCAGACACTTAGAAAAAAAACGGAAAAAAAAAAAAAAAAATTTGGATTTTTTCTAAGTACAAAATCGAGAGAGGCTAAAAATCACCTCTTTTTCCTTCTCTCGATCAGACACTTAGAAAAAAAACGGAAAAAAAAAATAAAAAAATTTGGATTTTTTCTAAGTACAAAATCGAGAGAGGCTAAAAATCACCTCTTTTTCCTTCTCTCGATCGGACACTTAGAAAAAAAAAGAAAAAAAAAAAAAAAATTTGGATTTTTTCTAAGTACAAAATCGAGAGAGGCTAAAAATCACCTCTTTTTCCTTCTCTCGATCAGACACTTAGAAAAAAAACGGAAAAAAAAAAAAAAAAAATTTGGATTTTTTCTAAGTACAAAATCGAGAGAGGCTAAAAATCACCTCTTTTTCCTTCTCTCGATCAGACACTTAGAAAAAAAACGGAAAAAAAAAAAAAAAAAATGTGGATTTTTTCTAAGTACAAAATCGAGAGAGGCTAAAAATCACCTCTTTTTCCTTCTCTCGATCAGACACTTAGAAAAAAAACGGAAAAAAAAAAAAAAAAAATTTGGATTTTTTCTAAGTACAAAATCGAGAGAGGCTAAAAATCACCTCTTTTTCCTTCTCTCGATCGGACACTTAGGAAAAAAAAAAAAAAAAAAAAAAAAATTGGGATTTTTTCTAAGTACAAAATCGAGAGAGGCTAAAAATCACCTCTTTTTCCTTCTCTCGATCAGACACTTAAAAAAAAACGGAAAAAAAAAAAAAAAAATTTGGATTTTTTCTAAGTACAAAATCGAGAGAGGCTAAAAATCACCTATTTTTCCTTCTCTCGATCAGACACTTAGAAAAAAAACGGAAAAAAAAAAAAAAAAAAATTGGATTTTTTTCTAAGTACAAAATCGAGAGAGGCTAAAAATCACCTCTTTTTCCTTCTCTCGATCGGACACTTAGAAAAAAAAAAAAAAAAAAAAAAAAATTTGGATTTTTTCTAAGTACAAAATCGAGAGAGGCTAAAAATCACCTCTTTTTCCTTCTCTCGATCAGACACTTAGAAAAAAAACGGAAAAAAAAAAAAAAAAAATTTGGATTTTTTCTAAGTACAAAATCGAGAGAGGCTAAAAATCACCTCTTTTTCCTTCTCTCGATCGGACACTTAGAAAAAAAAAAAAAAAAAAAAAAAATTTTGGATTTTTTCTAAGTACAAAATCGAGAGAGGCTAAAAATCACCTCTTTTTCCTTCTCTCGATCAGACACTTAGAAAAAAAACGGAAAAAAAAAAAAAAAAAATTTGGATTTTTTCTAAGTACAAAATCGAGAGAGGCTAAAAATCACCTCTTTTTCCTTCTCTCGATCAGACACTTAGAAAAAAAACGGAAAAAAAAAAAAAAAAAATTTGGATTTTTTCTAAGTACAAAATCGAGAGAGGCTAAAAATCACCTCTTTTTCCTTCTCTCGATCAGACACTTAGAAAAAAAACGGAAAAAAAAAAAAAAAAATTTGGATTTTTTCTAAGTACAAAATCGAGAGAGGCTAAAAATCACCTCTTTTTCCTTCTCTCGATCAGACACTTAGAAAAAAAACGGAAAAAAAAAATAAAAAAATTTGGATTTTTTCTAAGTACAAAATCGAGAGAGGCTAAAAATCACCTCTTTTTCCTTCTCTCGATCGGACACTTAGAAAAAAAAAAAAAAAAAAAAAAAAAATTTGGATTTTTTCTAAGTACAAAATCGAGAGAGGCTAAAAATCACCTCTTTTTCCTTCTCTCGATCAGACACTTAGAAAAAAAACGGAAAAAAAAAAAAAAAAATTTGGATTTTTTCTAAGTACAAAATCGAGAGAGGCTAAAAATCACCTCTTTTTCCTTCTCTCGATCAGACACTTAGAAAAAAAACGGAAAAAAAAAAAAAAAAAATGTGGATTTTTTCTAAGTACAAAATCGAGAGAGGCTAAAAATCACCTCTTTTTCCTTCTCTCGATCAGACACTTAGAAAAAAAACGGAAAAAAAAAAAAAAAAATTTGGATTTTTTCTAAGTACAAAATCGAGAGAGGCTAAAAATCACCTCTTTTTCCTTCTCTCGATCGGACACTTAGGAAAAAAAAAAAAAAAAAAAAAAAAATTTGGATTTTTTCTAAGTACAAAATCGAGAGAGGCTAAAAATCACCTCTTTTTCCTTCTCTCGATCAGACACTTAAAAAAAAACGGAAAAAAAAAAAAAAAAATTTGGATTTTTTCTAAGTACAAAATCGAGAGAGGCTAAAAATCACCTATTTTTCCTTCTCTCGATCAGACACTTAGAAAAAAAACGGAAAAAAAAAAAAAAAAAATTTGGATTTTTTTCTAAGTACAAAATCGAGAGAGGCTAAAGATCACCTCTTTTTCCTTCTCTCGATCGGACACTTAGAAAAAAAAAAAAAAAGAAAAAAAATTTGGATTTTTTCTAAGTACAAAATCGAGAGAGGCTAAAAATCACCTCTTTTTCCTTCTCTCGATCGGACACTTAGAAAAAAAAAAAAAAAAAAAAAAAAATTGGATTTTTTCTAAGTACAAAATCGAGAGAGGCTAAAAATCACCTCTTTTTCCTTCTCTCGATCAGACACTTAGAAAAAAAACGGAAAAAAAAAAAAAAAAATTTGGATTTTTTTCTAAGTACAAAATCGAGAGAGGCTAAAAATCACCTCTTTTTCCTTCTCTCGATCAGACACTTAGAAAAAAAACGGAAAAAAAAAAAAAAAAATTTGGATTTTTTCTAAGTACAAAATCGAGAGAGGCTAAAAATCACCTCTTTTTCCTTCTCTCGATCAGACACTTAGAAAAAAACGGAAAAAAAAAAAAAAAAAATTTGGATTTTTTTCTAAGTACAAAATCGAGAGAGGCTAAAAATCACCTCTTTTTCCTTCTCTCGATCGGACACTTAGAAAAAAAAAAAAAAAAAAAAAAAAATTTGGATTTTTTCTTAGTACAAAATCGAGAGAGGCTAAAAATCACCTCTTTTTCCTTCTCTCGATCAGACACTTAGAAAAAAAACGGAAAAAAAAAAAAAAAAAATTTGGATTTTTTCTAAGTACAAAATCGAGAGAGGCTAAAAATCACCTCTTTTTCCTTCTCTCGATCGGACACTTAGAAAAAAAAAAAAAAAATAATAAAAATTTGGATTTTTTCTAAGTACAAAATCGAGAGAGGCTAAAAATCACCTGTTTTTCCTTCTCTCGATCAGACACTTAGAAAAAAAACGGAAAAAAAAAAAAAAAAATTTGGATTTTTTCTAAGTACAAAATCGATAGAGGCTAAAAATAACCTCTTTTTCCTTCTCTCGATCAGACACTTAGAAAAAAAACGGAAAAAAAAAAAAAAAAAATTTGGATTTTTTCTAAGTACAAAATCGAGAGAGGCTAAAAATCACCTCTTTTTCCTTCTCTCGATCGGACACTTAGAAAAAAAAAAAAAAAAAAAAAAAAATTTGGATTTTTTCTAAGTACAAAATCGAGAGAGGCTAAAAATCACCTCTTTTTCCTTCTCTCGATCAGACACTTAGAAAAAAAACGGAAAAAAAAAAAAAAAAATTTGGATTTTTTCTAAGTACAAAATCGAGAGAGGCTAAAAATCACCTCTTTTTCCTTCTCTCGATCAGACACTTAGAAAAAAAACGGGAAAAAAAAAAAAAAAATTTGGATTTTTTCTAACTACAAAATCGAGAGAGGCTAAAAATCACCTCTTTTTCCTTCTCTCGATCAGACACTTAGAAAAAAAACGGGAAAAAAAAAAAATAAAAATTTGGATTTTTTCTAAGTACAAAATCGAGAGAGGCTAAAAATCACCTCTTTTTCCTTCTCTCGATCAGACACTTAGAAAAAAAACGGAAAAAAAAAAAAAAAAAATTGGGATTTTTTTCTAAGTACAAAATCGAGAGAGGCTAAAAATCACCTCTTTTTCCTTCTCTCGATCAGACACTTAGAAATAAAACGGAAAAAAAAAAAAAAAAATTTGGATTTTTTCTAAGTACAAAATCGAGAGAGGCTAAAAATCACCTCTTTTTCCTTCTCTCGATCGGACACTTAGAAAAAAAAAAAAAAAAAAAAAAAAAATTGGATTTTTTCTAAGTACAAAATCGAGAGAGGCTAAAAATCACCTCTTTTTCCTTCTCTCGATCAGACACTTAGAAAAAAAAAGGAAAAAAAAAAAAAAAAATTTGGATTTTTTCTAAGTACAAAATCGAGAGAGGCTAAAAATCACCTCTTTTTCCTTCTCTCGATCAGACACTTAGAAAAAAAACGGAAAAAAAAAAAAAAAATTTGGATTTTTTTCTAAGTACAAAATCGAGAGAGGCTAAAAATCACCTCTTTTTCCTTCTCTCGATCAGACACTTAGAAAAAAAACGGAAAAAAAAAAAAAAAAAATTGGATTTTTTTCTAAGTACAAAATCGAGAGAGGCTAAAAATCACCTCTTTTTCCTTCTCTCGATCGGACACTTAGAAAAAAAAAAAAAAAAAAAAAAAATTTGGATTTTTTCTAAGTACAAAATCGAGAGAGGCTAAAAATCACCTCTTTTTCCTTCTCTCGATCAGACACTTAGAAAAAAAACGGAAAAAAAAAAAAAAAAATTTGGATTTTTTCTAAGTACAAAATCGAGAGAGGCTAAAAATCACCTCTTTTTCCTTCTCTCGATCGGACACTTAGAAAAAAAAAAAAAAAAAAAAAAATTTGGATTTTTTCTAAGTACAAAATCGAGAGAGGCTAAAAATCACCTCTTTTTCCTTCTCTCGATCAGACACTTAGAAAAAAAACGGAAAAAAAAAAAAAAAAAATTTGGATTTTTTCTAAGTACAAAATCGAGAGAGGCTAAAAATCACCTCTTTTTCCTTCTCTCGATCAGACACTTAGAAAAAAAACGGAAAAAAAAAAAAAAAAAATTTGGATTTTTTCTAAGTACAAAATCGAGAGAGGCTAAAAATCACCTCTTTTTCCTTCTCTCGATCAGACACTTAGAAAAAAAACGGAAAAAAAAAAAAAAAAATTTGGATTTTTTCTAAGTACAAAATCGAGAGAGGCTAAAAATCACCTCTTTTTCCTTCTCTCGATCAGACACTTAGAAAAAAAACGGAAAAAAAAAATAAAAAAATTTGGATTTTTTCTAAGTACAAAATCGAGAGAGGCTAAAAATCACCTCTTTTTCCTTCTCTCGATCGGACACTTAGAAAAAAAAAAAAAAAAAAAAAAAAAATTTGGATTTTTTCTAAGTACAAAATCGAGAGAGGCTAAAAATCACCTCTTTTTCCTTCTCTCGATCAGACACTTAGAAAAAAAACGGAAAAAAAAAAAAAAAAAAATTTGGATTTTTTCTAAGTACAAAATCGAGAGAGGCTAAAAATCACCTCTTTTTCCTTCTCTCGATCAGACACTTAGAAAAAAAACGGAAAAAAAAAAAAAAAAAATGTGGATTTTTTCTAAGTACAAAATCGAGAGAGGCTAAAAATCACCTCTTTTTCCTTCTCTCGATCAGACACTTAGAAAAAAAACGGAAAAAAAAAAAAAAAAATTTGGATTTTTTCTAAGTACAAAATCGAGAGAGGCTAAAAATCACCTCTTTTTCCTTCTCTCGATCGGACACTTAGGAAAAAAAAAAAAAAAAAAAAAAATTTGGATTTTTTCTAAGTACAAAATCGAGAGAGGCTAAAAATCACCTCTTTTTCCTTCTCTCGATCAGACACTTAAAAAAAAACGGAAAAAAAAAAAAAAAAATTTGGATTTTTTCTAAGTACAAAATCGAGAGAGGCTAAAAATCACCTATTTTTCCTTCTCTCGATCAGACACTTAGAAAAAAAACGGAAAAAAAAAAAAAAAAAATTTGGATTTTTTTCTAAGTACAAAATCGAGAGAGGCTAAAGATCACCTCTTTTTCCTTCTCTCGATCGGACACTTAGAAAAAAAAAAAAAAAGAAAAAAAATTTGGATTTTTTCTAAGTACAAAATCGAGAGAGGCTAAAAATCACCTCTTTTTCCTTCTCTCGATCGGACACTTAGAAAAAAAAAAAAAAAAAAAAAAAAATTGGATTTTTTCTAAGTACAAAATCGAGAGAGGCTAAAAATCACCTCTTTTTCCTTCTCTCGATCAGACACTTAGAAAAAAAACGGAAAAAAAAAAAAAAAAAATTTGGATTTTTTTCTAAGTACAAAATCGAGAGAGGCTAAAAATCACCTCTTTTTCCTTCTCTCGATCAGACACTTAGAAAAAAAACGGGAAAAAAAAAAAAAAAAATTTGGATTTTTTCTAAGTACAAAATCGAGAGAGGCTAAAAATCACCTCTTTTTCCTTCTCTCGATCGGACACTTAGAAAAAAAAAAAAAAAAAAAAAAAAATTTGGATTTTTTCTAAGTACAAAATCGAGAGAGGCTAAAAATCACCTCTTTTTCCTTCTCTCGATCGGACACTTAGAAAAAATAAAAATAAAAAAATAAAAATTTGGATTTTTTCTAAGTACAAAATCGAGAGAGGCTAAAAATCACCTCTTTTTCCTTCTCTCGATCAGACACTTAGAAAAAAAACGGAAAAAAAATAATAATAATTTGGATTTTTTCTAAGTACAAAATCGAGAGAGGCTAAAAATCACCTCTTTTTCCTTCTCTCGATCGGACACTTAGAAAAAAAAAAAAGAAAAAAAATTTGGATTTTTTTCTAAATACAAAATCGAAAGAGGCTAAAAATCACCTCTTTTTCCTTCTCTCGATCAGACACTTAGAAAAAAAACGGAAAAAAAAAAAAAAAAAATGTGGATTTTTTCTAAGTACAAAATCGAGAGAGGCTAAAAATCACCTCTTTTTCCTTCTCTCGATCAGACACTTAGAAAAAAAACGGAAAAAAAAAAAAAAAAAATTTGGATTTTTTCTAAGTACAAAATCGAGAGAGGCTAAAAATCACCTCTTTTTCCTTCTCTCGATCAGACACTTAGAAAAAAAACGGAAAAAAAAAAAAAAAAAATTGGATTTTTTCTAAGTACAAAATCGAGAGAGGCTAAAAATCACCTCTTTTTCCTTCTCTCGATCGGACACTTAGAAAAAAAAAAAAAAAAAAAAAAAAAAAATTGGATTTTTTCTAAGTACAAAATCGAGAGAGGCTAAAAATCACCTCTTTTTCCTTCTCTCGATCAGACACTTAGAAAAAAAAAGGAAAAAAAAAAAAAAAAATTTGGATTTTTTCTAAGTACAAAATCGAGAGAGGCTAAAAATCACCTCTTTTTCCTTCTCTCGATCAGACACTTAGAAAAAAAACGGAAAAAAAAAAAAAAAATTTGGATTTTTTTCTAAGTACAAAATCGAGAGAGGCTAAAAATCACCTCTTTTTCCTTCTCTCGATCAGACACTTAGAAAAAAAACGGGAAAAAAAAAAAAAAAAATTGGATTTTTTTCTAAGTACAAAATCGAGAGAGGCTAAAAATCACCTCTTTTTCCTTCTCTCGATCGGACACTTAGAAAAAAAAAAAAAAAAAAAAAAAATTTGGATTTTTTCTAAGTACAAAATCGAGAGAGGCTAAAAATCACCTCTTTTTCCTTCTCTCGATCAGACACTTAGAAAAAAAACGGAAAAAAAAAAAAAAAAAATTTGGATTTTTTCTAAGTACAAAATCGAGAGAGGCTAAAAATCACCTCTTTTTCCTTCTCTCGATCGGACACTTAGAAAAAAAAAAAAAAAAAAAAAAAATTTGGATTTTTTCTAAGTACAAAATCGAGAGAGGCTAAAAATCACCTCTTTTTCCTTCTCTCGATCAGACACTTAGAAAAAAAACGGAAAAAAAAAAATAAAAAATTTGGATTTTTTCTAAGTACAAAATCGAGAGAGGCTAAAAATCACCTCTTTTTCCTTCTCTCGATCAGACACTTAGAAAAAAAACGGAAAAAAAAAAAAAAAAAATTTGGATTTTTTCTAAGTACAAAATCGAGAGAGGCTAAAAATCACCTCTTTTTCCTTCTCTCGATCAGACACTTAGAAAAAAAACGGAAAAAAAAAAAAAAAAATTTGGATTTTTTCTAAGTACAAAATCGAGAGAGGCTAAAAATCACCTCTTTTTCCTTCTCTCGATCAGACACTTAGAAAAAAAACGGAAAAAAAAAAAAAAAAAATTTGGATTTTTTCTAAGTACAAAATCGAGAGAGGCTAAAAATCACCTCTTTTTCCTTCTCTCGATCAGACACTTAGAAAAAAAACGGAAAAAAAAAAAAAAAAATTTGGATTTTTTCTAAGTACAAAATCGAGAGAGGCTAAAAATCACCTCTTTTTCCTTCTCTCGATCAGACACTTAGAAAAAAAACGGAAAAAAAAAAAAAAAAATTTGGATTTTTTCTAAGTACAAAATCGAGAGAGGCTAAAAATCACCTCTTTTTCCTTCTCTCGATCAGACACTTAGAAAAAAAACGGAAAAAAAAAAAAAAAAATTTGGATTTTTTCTAAGTACAAAATCGAGAGAGGCTAAAAATCACCTCTTTTTCCTTCTCTCGATCAGACACTTAGAAAAAAAACGGAAAAAAAAAAAAAAAAAATTTGGATTTTTTCTAAGTACAAAATCGAGAGAGGCTAAAAATCACCTCTTTTTCCTTCTCTCGATCGGACACTTAGAAAAAAAAAAAAAAAAAAAAAAAAATTTGGATTTTTTCTAAGTACAAAATCGAGAGAGGCTAAAAATCACCTCTTTTTCCTTCTCTCGATCAGACACTTAGAAAAAAAACGGAAAAAAAAAAAAAAAAATTTGGATTTTTTCTAAGTACAAAATCGAGAGAGGCTAAAAATCACCTCTTTTTCCTTCTCTCGATCGGACACTTAGAAAAAAAAAAAAAAAAAAAAAATTGGATTTTTTCTAAGTACAAAATCGAGAGAGGCTAAAAATCACCTCTTTTTCCTTCTCTCGATCAGACACTTAGAAAAAAAACGGAAAAAAAAAAAAAAAAAATTTGGATTTTTTCTAAGTACAAAATCGAGAGAGGCTAAAAATCACCTCTTTTTCCTTCTCTCGATCAGACACTTAGAAAAAAAACGGAAAAAAAAAAAAAAAAATGTGGATTTTTTCTAAGTACAAAATCGAGAGAGGCTAAAAATCACCTCTTTTTCCTTCTCTCGATCAGACACTTAGAAAAAAAACGGGAAAAAAAAAAAAAAAAATTTGGATTTTTTCTAAGTACAAAATCGAGAGAGGCTAAAAATCACCTCTTTTTCCTTCTCTCGATCGGACACTTAGAAAAAAAAAAAAAAAAAAAAAAAAAATTTGGATTTTTTCTAAGTACAAAATCGAGAGAGGCTAAAAATCACCTCTTTTTCCTTCTCTCGATCAGACACTTAAAAAAAAACGGAAAAAAAAAAAAAAAATTTGGATTTTTTCTAAGTACAAAATCGAGAGAGGCTAAAAATCACCTATTTTTCCTTCTCTCGATCAGACACTTAGAAAAAAAACGGAAAAAAAAAAAAAAAAAATTTGGATTTTTTTCTAAGTACAAAATCGAGAGAGGCTAAAGATCACCTCTTTTTCCTTCTCTCGATCGGACACTTAGAAAAAAAAAAAAAAAAGAAAAAAAATTTGGATTTTTTCTAAGTACAAAATCGAGAGAGGCTAAAAATCACCTCTTTTTCCTTCTCTCGATCGGACACTTAGAAAAAAAAAAAAAAAAAAAAAAAATTGGATTTTTTCTAAGTACAAAATCGAGAGAGGCTAAAAATCACCTCTTTTTCCTTCTCTCGATCAGACACTTAGAAAAAAAACGGAAAAAAAAAAAAAAAAAATTGGATTTTTTTCTAAGTACAAAATCGAGAGAGGCTAAAAATCACCTCTTTTTCCTTCTCTCGATCAGACACTTAGAAAAAAAACGGAAAAAAAAAAAAAAAAAATTTGGATTTTTTCTAAGTACAAAATCGAGAGAGGCTAAAAATCACCTCTTTTTCCTTCTCTCGATCGGACACTTAGAAAAAAAAAAAAAAAAAAAAAAAAATTTGGATTTTTTCTAAGTACAAAATCGAGAGAGGCTAAAAATCACCTCTTTTTCCTTCTCTCGATCGGACACTTAGAAAAAATAAAAATAAAAAAATAAAAATTTGGATTTTTTCTAAGTACAAAATCGAGAGAGGCTAAAAATCACCTCTTTTTCCTTCTCTCGATCAGACACTTAGAAAAAAAACGGAAAAAAAATAATAATAATTTGGGTTTTTTCTAAGTACAAAATCGAGAGAGGCTAAAAATCACCTCTTTTTCCTTCTCTCGATCGGACACTTAGAAAAAAAAAAAAAAAAAAAATTTGGATTTTTTCTAAATACAAAATCGAAAGAGGCTAAAAATCACCTCTTTTTCCTTCTCTCGATCAGACACTTAGAAAAAAAACGGAAAAAAAAAAAAAAAAAATGTGGATTTTTTCTAAGTACAAAATCGAGAGAGGCTAAAAATCACCTCTTTTTCCTTCTCTCGATCAGACACTTAGAAAAAAAACGGAAAAAAAAAAAAAAAAAATTTGGATTTTTTCTAAGTACAAAATCGAGAGAGGCTAAAAATCACCTCTTTTTCCTTCTCTCGATCGGACACTTAGAAAAAAAAAAAAAAAAAAAAAAAATTTGGATTTTTTCTAAGTACAAAATCGAGAGAGGCTAAAAATCACCTCTTTTTCCTTCTCTCGATCAGACACTTAAAAAAAAACGGAAAAAAAAAAAAAAAATTTGGATTTTTTCTAAGTACAAAATCGAGAGAGGCTAAAAATCACCTATTTTTCCTTCTCTCGATCAGACACTTAGAAAAAAAACGGAAAAAAAAAAAAAAAAAATTTGGATTTTTTTCTAAGTACAAAATCGAGAGAGGCTAAAGATCACCTCTTTTTCCTTCTCTCGATCGGACACTTAGAAAAAAAAAAAAAAAAGAAAAAAAATTTGGATTTTTTCTAAGTACAAAATCGAGAGAGGCTAAAAATCACCTCTTTTTCCTTCTCTCGATCGGACACTTAGAAAAAAAAAAAAAAAAAAAAAAAAAATTGGATTTTTTCTAAGTACAAAATCGAGAGAGGCTAAAAATCACCTCTTTTTCCTTCTCTCGATCAGACACTTAGAAAAAAAACGGAAAAAAAAAAAAAAAAAATTTGGATTTTTTTCTAAGTACAAAATCGAGAGAGGCTAAAAATCACCTCTTTTTCCTTCTCTCGATCCGACACTTAGAAAAAAAAAAAAAAAAAAAAAAAAATTTGGATTTTTTCTAAGTACAAAATCGAGAGAGGCTAAAAATCACCTCTTTTTCCTTCTCTCGATCAGACACTTAGAAAAAAAACGGAAAAAAAAAAAAAAAAATTGGATTTTTTCTAAGTACAAAATCGAGAGAGGCTAAAAATCACCTCTTTCCTTCTCTCGATCGGACACTTAGAAAAAAAAAAAAAAAAAAAAAAAATTTGGATTTTTTCTAAGTACAAAATCGAGAGAGGCTAAAAATCACCTCTTTTTCCTTCTCTCGATCAGACACTTAGAAAAAAAACGGAAAAAAAAAAAAAAAAAATTTGGATTTTTTCTAAGTACAAAATCGAGAGAGGCTAAAAATCACCTCTTTTTCCTTCTCTCGATCGGACACTTAGAAAAAAAAAAAAAAAAAAAAAAAAATTTGGATTTTTTCTAAGTACAAAATCGAGAGAGGCTAAAAATCACCTCTTTTTCCTTCTCTCGATCGGACACTTAGAAAAAATAAAAATAAAAAAATAAAAATTTGGATTTTTTCTAAGTACAAAATCGAGAGAGGCTAAAAATCACCTCTTTTTCCTTCTCTCGATCAGACACTTAGAAAAAAAACGGAAAAAAAATAATAATAATTTGGATTTTTTCTAAGTACAAAATCGAGAGAGGCTAAAAATCACCTCTTTTTCCTTCTCTCGATCGGACACTTAGAAAAAAAAAAAAAAAAAAAATTTGGATTTTTTCTAAGTACAAAATCGAGAGAGGCTAAAAATCACCTCTTTTTCCTTCTCTCGATCGGACACTTAGAAAAAAAAAAAAAAAAAAAAAAAAATTTGGATTTTTTCTAAGTACAAAATCGAGAGAGGCTAAAAATCACCTCTTTTTCCTTCTCTCGATCAGACACTTAGAAAAAAAACGGAAAAAAAAAAAAAAAAAAATTGGATTTTTTCTAAGTACAAAATCGAGAGAGGCTAAAAATCACCTCTTTTTCCTTCTCTCGATCGGACACTTAGAAAAAAAAAAAAATAATAATAAAAATTTGGATTTTTTCTAAGTACAAAATCGAGAGAGGCTAAAAATCACCTCTTTTTCCTTCTCTCGATCAGACACTTAGAAAAAAAACGGAAAAAAAAAAAAAAAAAATTGGATTTTTTCTAAGTACAAAATCGATAGAGGCTAAAAATAACCTCTTTTTCCTTCTCTCGATCAGACACTTAGAAAAAAAACGGAAAAAAAAAAAAAAAAAATTTGGATTTTTTCTAAGTACAAAATCGAGAGAGGCTAAAAATCACCTCTTTTTCCTTCTCTCGATCGGACACTTAGAAAAAAAAAAAAAAAAAAAAAAAAAATTTGGATTTTTTCTAAGTACAAAATCGAGAGAGGCTAAAAATCACCTCTTTTTCCTTCTCTCGATCAGACACTTAGAAAAAAAACGGAAAAAAAAAAAAAAAAATTTGGATTTTTTCTAAGTACAAAATCGAGAGAGGCTAAAAATCACCTCTTTTTCCTTCTCTCGATCAGACACTTAGAAAAAAACGGGAAAAAAAAAAAAAAATTTGGATTTTTTCTAACTACAAAATCGAGAGAGGCTAAAAATCACCTCTTTTTCCTTCTCTCGATCAGACACTTAGAAAAAAAACGGAAAAAAAAAAAAAAAAAAATTTGGATTTTTTCTAAGTACAAAATCGAGAGAGGCTAAAAATCACCTCTTTTTCCTTCTCTCGATCAGACACTTAGAAAAAAAACGGAAAAAAAAAAAAAAAAAATTTGGATTTTTTTCTAAGTACAAAATCGAGAGAGGCTAAAAATCACCTCTTTTTCCTTCTCTCGATCAGACACTTAGAAAAAAAACGGAAAAAAAAAAAAAAAATATTTGGATTTTTTCTAAGTACAAAATCGAGAGAGGCTAAAAATCACCTCTTTTTCCTTCTCTCGATCGGACACTTAGAAAAAAAAAAAAATAAAAAAAAAATTTGGATTTTTTCTAAGTACAAAATCGAGAGAGGCTAAAAATCACCTCTTTTTCCTTCTCTCGATCAGACACTTAGAAAAAAAACGGAAAAAAAAAAAAAAAAATTTGGATTTTTTCTAAGTACAAAATCGAGAGAGGCTAAAAATCACCTCTTTTTCCTTCTCTCGATCGGACACTTAGAAAAAAAAAAAAAAAAAAAAAAAAAAAAAAAAAAATTTGGATTTTTTCTAAGTACAAAATCGAGAGAGGCTAAAAATCACCTCTTTTTCCTTCTCTCGATCAGACACTTAGAAAAAAAACGGAAAAAAAAAAAAAAAAAAATTTGGATTTTTTCTAAGTACAAAATCGAGAGTGGCTAAAAATCACCTCTTTTTCCTTCTCTCGATCAGACACTTAGAAAAAAAACGGAAAAAAAAAAAAAAAAAATTTGGATTTTTTCTAAGTACAAAATCGAGAGTGGCTAAAAATCACCTCTTTTTCCTTCTCTCGATCAGACACTTAGAAAAAAAACGGAAAAAAAAAAAAAAAATTGGATTTTTTCTAAGTACAAAATCGAGAGAGGCTAAAAATCACCTCTTTTTCCTTCTCTCGATCGGACACTTAGAAAAAAAAAAAAAAAAAAAAAAAAAAAAAAAAAATTTGGATTTTTTCTAAGTACAAAATCGAGAGAGGCTAAAAATCACCTCTTTTTCCTTCTCTCGATCAGACACTTAGAAAAAAAACGGAAAAAAAAAAAAAAAAAAATTTGGATTTTTTCTAAGTACAAAATCGAGAGTGGCTAAAAATCACCTCTTTTTCCTTCTCTCGATCAGACACTTAGAAAAAAAACGGAAAAAAAAAAAAAAAAATTTGGATTTTTTCTAAGTACAAAATCGAGAGTGGCTAAAAATCACCTCTTTTTCCTTCTCTCGATCAGACACTTAGAAAAAAAACGGAAAAAAAAAAAAAAAAAATTTGGATTTTTTCTAAGTACAAAATCGAGAGTGGCTAAAAATCACCTCTTTTTCCTTCTCTCGATCAGACACTTAGAAAAAAAAATGAAAAAAAAAAAAAAAAATTGGATTTTTTCTAAGTACAAAATCGAGAGAGGCTAAAAATCACCTCTTTTTCCTTCTCTCGATCAGACACTTAGAAAAAAAACGGAAAAAAAAAAAAAAAAAAAATTTGGATTTTTTCTAAGTACAAAATCGAGAGAGGCTAAAAATCACCTCTTTTTCCTTTTCTCGATCAGACACTTAGAAAAAAAACGGAAAAAAAAAAAAAAAAATTTGGATTTTTTCTAAGTACAAAATCGAGAGAGGCTAAAAATCACCTCTTTTTCCTTCTCTCGATCAGACACTTAGAAAAAAAACGGAAAAAAAAAAAAAAAAATTTGGATTTTTTCTAAGTACAAAATCGAGAGTGGCTAAAAATCACCTCTTTTTCCTTCTCTCGATCAGACACTTAGAAAAAAAAATGAAAAAAAAAAAAAAAAATTGGATTTTTTCTAAGTACAAAATCGAGAGAGGCTAAAAATCACCTCTTTTTCCTTCTCTCGATCAGACACTTAGAAAAAAAACGGAAAAAAAAAAAAAAAAAATTTGGATTTTTTCTAAGTACAAAATCGAGAGTGGCTAAAAATCACCTCTTTTTCCTTCTCTCGATCAGACACTTAGAAAAAAAACGGAAAAAAAAAATAAAAAAATTTGGATTTTTTCTAAGTACAAAATCGAGAGTGGCTAAAAATCACCTCTTTTTCCTTCTCTCGATCAGACACTTAGAAAAAAAACGGAAAAAAAAAAAAAAAAAATTTGGATTTTTTCTAAGTACAAAATCGAGAGTGGCTAAAAATCACCTCTTTTTCCTTCTCTCGATCAGACACTTAGAAAAAAAACGGAAAAAAAAAAAAAAAAAATTTGGATTTTTTCTAAGTACAAAATCGAGAGTGGCTAAAAATCACCTCTTTTTCCTTCTCTCGATCAGACACTTAGAAAAAAAACGGGAAAAAAAAAAAAAAAATTTGGATTTTTTCTAAGTACAAAATCGAGAGTGGCTAAAAATCACCTCTTTTCCTTTTCTCGATCAGACACTTAGAAAAAAAACGGAAAAAAAAAAAAAAAAAAATTGGATTTTTTTTAAGTACAAAATCGAGAGAGGCTAAAAATCACCTCTTTTTCCTTCCCTCGATCAGACACTTAGAAAAAAAACGGAAAAAAAAAAAAAAAAAATTGGATTTTTTCTAAGTACAAAATCGATAGAGGCTAAAAATAACCTCTTTTTCCTTCTCTCGATCAGACACTTAGAAAAAAAACGGAAAAAAAAAAAAAAAAAATTTGGATTTTTTCTAAGTACAAAATCGAGAGAGGCTAAAAATCACCTCTTTTTCCTTCTCTCGATCGGACACTTAGAAAAAAAAAAAAAAAAAAAAAAAAAATTTGGATTTTTTCTAAGTACAAAATCGAGAGAGGCTAAAAATCACCTCTTTTTCCTTCTCTCGATCAGACACTTAGAAAAAAAACGGAAAAAAAAAAAAAAAATTTGGATTTTTTCTAAGTACAAAATCGAGAGAGGCTAAAAATCACCTCTTTTTCCTTCTCTCGATCAGACACTTAGAAAAAAACGGGAAAAAAAAAAAAAAATTTGGATTTTTTCTAACTACAAAATCGAGAGAGGCTAAAAATCACCTCTTTTTCCTTCTCTCGATCAGACACTTAGAAAAAAACGGAAAAAAAAAAAAAAAAAATTTGGATTTTTTCTAAGTACAAAATCGAGAGAGGCTAAAAATCACCTCTTTTTCCTTCTCTCGATCAGACACTTAGAAAAAAAACGGAAAAAAAAAAAAAAAAAATTTGGATTTTTTTCTAAGTACAAAATCGAGAGAGGCTAAAAATCACCTCTTTTTCCTTCTCTCGATCAGACACTTAGAAAAAAAACGGAAAAAAAAAAAAAAAATATTTGGATTTTTTCTAAGTACAAAATCGAGAGAGGCTAAAAATCACCTCTTTTTCCTTCTCTCGATCGGACACTTAGAAAAAAAAAAAAAATAAAAAAAAAATTTGGATTTTTTCTAAGTACAAAATCGAGAGAGGCTAAAAATCACCTCTTTTTCCTTCTCTCGATCAGACACTTAGAAAAAAAACGGAAAAAAAAAAAAAAAAATTTGGATTTTTTCTAAGTACAAAATCGAGAGAGGCTAAAAATCACCTCTTTTTCCTTCTCTCGATCGGACACTTAGAAAAAAAAAAAAAAAAAAAAAAAAAAAAAAAAAAATTTGGATTTTTTCTAAGTACAAAATCGAGAGAGGCTAAAAATCACCTCTTTTTCCTTCTCTCGATCAGACACTTAGAAAAAAAACGGAAAAAAAAAAAAAAAAAAATTTGGATTTTTTCTAAGTACAAAATCGAGAGTGGCTAAAAATCACCTCTTTTTCCTTCTCTCGATCAGACACTTAGAAAAAAAACGGAAAAAAAAAAAAAAAAAATTTGGATTTTTTCTAAGTACAAAATCGAGAGTGGCTAAAAATCACCTCTTTTTCCTTCTCTCGATCAGACACTTAGAAAAAAAACGGAAAAAAAAAAAAAAAAATTGGATTTTTTCTAAGTACAAAATCGAGAGAGGCTAAAAATCACCTCTTTTTCCTTCTCTCGATCGGACACTTAGAAAAAAAAAAAAAAAAAAAAAAAAAAAAAAAAAAAAATTTGGATTTTTTCTAAGTACAAAATCGAGAGAGGCTAAAAATCACCTCTTTTTCCTTCTCTCAATCAGACACTTAGAAAAAAAACGGAAAAAAAAAAAAAAAAAATTTTGGATTTTTTCTAAGTACAAAATCGAGAGTGGCTAAAAATCACCTCTTTTTCCTTCTCTCGATCAGACACTTAGAAAAAAAACGGAAAAAAAAAAAAAAAAATTTGGATTTTTTCTAAGTACAAAATCGAGAGTGGCTAAAAATCACCTCTTTTTCCTTCTCTCGATCAGACACTTAGAAAAAAAACGGAAAAAAAAAAAAAAAAATTTGGATTTTTTCTAAGTACAAAATCGAGAGTGGCTAAAAATCACCTCTTTTTCCTTCTCTCGATCAGACACTTAGAAAAAAAAATGAAAAAAAAAAAAAAAAAATTGGATTTTTTCTAAGTACAAAATCGAGAGAGGCTAAAAATCACCTCTTTTTCCTTCTCTCGATCAGACACTTAGAAAAAAAACGGAAAAAAAAAAAAAAAAAAAATTTGGATTTTTTTCTAAGTACAAAATCGAGAGAGGCTAAAAATCACCTCTTTTTCCTTTTCTCGATCAGACACTTAGAAAAAAAACGGAAAAAAAAAAAAAAAAAATTTGGATTTTTTCTAAGTACAAAATCGAGAGAGGCTAAAAATCACCTCTTTTTCCTTCTCTCGATCAGACACTTAGAAAAAAAACGGAAAAAAAAAAAAAAAAATTTGGATTTTTTCTAAGTACAAAATCGAGAGTGGCTAAAAATCACCTCTTTTTCCTTCTCTCGATCAGACACTTAGAAAAAAAAATGAAAAAAAAAAAAAAAAAATTGGATTTTTTCTAAGTACAAAATCGAGAGAGGCTAAAAATCACCTCTTTTTCCTTCTCTCGATCAGACACTTAGAAAAAAAACGGAAAAAAAAAAAAAAAAAATTTGGATTTTTTCTAAGTACAAAATCGAGAGTGGCTAAAAATCACCTCTTTTTCCTTCTCTCGATCAGACACTTAGAAAAAAAACGGAAAAAAAAAATAAAAAAATTTGGATTTTTTCTAAGTACAAAATCGAGAGTGGCTAAAAATCACCTCTTTTTCCTTCTCTCGATCAGACACTTAGAAAAAAAACGGAAAAAAAAAAAAAAAAAATTTGGATTTTTTCTAAGTACAAAATCGAGAGTGGCTAAAAATCACCTCTTTTTCCTTCTCTCGATCAGACACTTAGAAAAAAAACGGAAAAAAAAAAAAAAAAAATTTGGATTTTTTCTAAGTACAAAATCGAGAGTGGCTAAAAATCACCTCTTTTTCCTTCTCTCGATCAGACACTTAGAAAAAAAACGGAAAAAAAAAAAAAAAAATTTGGATTTTTTCTAAGTACAAAATCGAGAGTGGCTAAAAATCACCTCTTTTTCCTTTTCTCGATCAGACACTTAGAAAAAAAACGGAAAAAAAAAAAAAAAAAAATTGGATTTTTTTTAAGTACAAAATCGAGAGAGGCTAAAAATCACCTCTTTTTCCTTCCCTCGATCAGACACTTAGAAAAAAAACGGAAAAAATAAAATAAAAAATTTGGATTTTTTCTAAGTACAAAATCGAGAGTGGCTAAAAATCACCTCTTTTTCCTTCTCTCGATCAGACACTTAGAAAAAAAACGGAAAAAAAAAAAAAAAAAATTTGGATTTTTTCTAAGTACAAAATCGAGAGAGGCTAAAAATCACCTCTTTTTCCTTTTCTCGATCAGACACTTAGAAAAAAAAATGAAAAAAAAAAAAAAAAAATTTGGATTTTTTCTAAGTACAAAATCGAGAGTGGCTAAAAATCACCTCTTTTTCCTTCTCTCGATCAGACACTTAGAAAAAAAAATGAAAAAAAAAAAAAAAAAATTGGATTTTTTCTAAGTACAAAATCGAGAGAGGCTAAAAATCACCTCTTTTTCCTTCTCTCGATCAGACACTTAGAAAAAAAACGGAAAAAAAAAAAAAAAAAATTGGATTTTTTCTAAGTACAAAATCGATAGAGGCTAAAAATAACCTCTTTTTCCTTCTCTCGATCAGACACTTAGAAAAAAAACGGAAAAAAAAAAAAAAAAAATTTGGATTTTTTCTAAGTACAAAATCGAGAGAGGCTAAAAATCACCTCTTTTTCCTTCTCTCGATCGGACACTTAGAAAAAAAAAAAAAAAAAAAAAAAAATTTGGATTTTTTCTAAGTACAAAATCGAGAGAGGCTAAAAATCACCTCTTTTTCCTTCTCTCGATCAGACACTTAGAAAAAAAACGGAAAAAAAAAAAAAAAAATTTGGATTTTTTCTAAGTACAAAATCGAGAGAGGCTAAAAATCACCTCTTTTTCCTTCTCTCGATCAGACACTTAGAAAAAAACGGGAAAAAAAAAAAAAAAATTTGGATTTTTTCTAACTACAAAATCGAGAGAGGCTAAAAATCACCTCTTTTTCCTTCTCTCGATCAGACACTTAGAAAAAAAACGGAAAAAAAAAAAAAAAAAATTTGGATTTTTTCTAAGTACAAAATCGAGAGAGGCTAAAAATCACCTCTTTTTCCTTCTCTCGATCAGACACTTAGAAAAAAAACGGAAAAAAAAAAAAAAAAAATTTGGATTTTTTTCTAAGTACAAAATCGAGAGAGGCTAAAAATCACCTCTTTTTCCTTCTCTCGATCAGACACTTAGAAAAAAAACGGAAAAAAAAAAAAAAAATATTTGGATTTTTTCTAAGTACAAAATATAGAGAGGCTAAAAATCACCTCTTTTTCCTTCTCTCGATCGGACACTTAGAAAAAAAAAAATAAATAAAAAAAAAATTTGGATTTTTTCTAAGTACAAAATCGAGAGAGGCTAAAAATCACCTCTTTTTCCTTCTCTCGATCAGACACTTAGAAAAAAAACGGAAAAAAAAAAAAAAAAATTTGGATTTTTTCTAAGTACAAAATCGAGAGAGGCTAAAAATCACCTCTTTTTCCTTCTCTCGATCGGACACTTAGAAAAAAAAAAAAAAAAAAAAAAAAAAAAAAAAAAAAATTTGGATTTTTTCTAAGTACAAAATCGAGAGAGGCTAAAAATCACCTCTTTTTCCTTCTCTCGATCAGACACTTAGAAAAAAAACGGAAAAAAAAAAAAAAAAAAATTTGGATTTTTTCTAAGTACAAAATCGAGAGTGGCTAAAAATCACCTCTTTTTCCTTCTCTCGATCAGACACTTAGAAAAAAAACGGAAAAAAAAAAAAAAAAAATTTGGATTTTTTCTAAGTACAAAATCGAGAGTGGCTAAAAATCACCTCTTTTTCCTTCTCTCGATCAGACACTTAGAAAAAAAACGGAAAAAAAAAAAAAAAAATTTGGATTTTTTCTAAGTACAAAATCGAGAGAGGCTAAAAATCACCTCTTTTTCCTTCTCTCGATCGGACACTTAGAAAAAAAAAAAAAAAAAAAAAAAAAAAAAAAAAAAATTTGGATTTTTTCTAAGTACAAAATCGAGAGAGGCTAAAAATCACCTCTTTTTCCTTCTCTCGATCAGACACTTAGAAAAAAAACGGAAAAAAAAAAAAAAAAAATTTGGATTTTTTCTAAGTACAAAATCGAGAGTGGCTAAAAATCACCTCTTTTTCCTTCTCTCGATCAGACACTTAGAAAAAAAACGGAAAAAAAAAAAAAAAAAATTTGGATTTTTTCTAAGTACAAAATCGAGAGTGGCTAAAAATCACCTCTTTTTCCTTCTCTCGATCAGACACTTAGAAAAAAAACGGAAAAAAAAAAAAAAAAAATTTGGATTTTTTCTAAGTACAAAATCGAGAGTGGCTAAAAATCACCTCTTTTTCCTTCTCTCGATCAGACACTTAGAAAAAAAAATGAAAAAAAAAAAAAAACATTGGATTTTTTCTAAGTACAAAATCGAGAGAGGCTAAAAATCACCTCTTTTTCCTTCTTTCGATCAGACACTTAGAAAAAAAACGGAAAAAAAAAAAAAAAATTTGGATTTTTTCTAAGTACAAAATCGAGAGAGGCTAAAAATCACCTCTTTTTCCTTCTCTCGATCAGACACTTAGAAAAAAAACGGGAAAAAAAAAAAAAAAATTTGGATTTTTTCTAACTACAAAATCGAGAGAGGCTAAAAATCACCTCTTTTTCCTTCTCTCGATCAGACACTTAGAAAAAAAACGGAAAAAAAAAAAAAAAAAATTTGGATTTTTTCTAAGTACAAAATCGAGAGAGGCTAAAAATCACCTCTTTTTCCTTCTCTCGATCAGACACTTAGAAAAAAAACGGAAAAAAAAAAAAAAAAAATTGGGATTTTTTTCTAAGTACAAAATCGAGAGAGGCTAAAAATCACCTCTTTTTCCTTCTCTCGATCAGACACTTAGAAAAAAAACGGAAAAAAAAAAAAAAAAATTTGGATTTTTTCTAAGTACAAAATCGAGAGAGGCTAAAAATCACCTCTTTTTCCTTCTCTCGATCGGACACTTAGAAAAAAAAAAAATAAATAAATAAATAAAATTGGATTTTTTCTAAGTACAAAATCGAGAGAGGCTAAAAATCACCTCTTTTTCCTTCTCTCGATCAGACACTTAGAAAAAAAAAAGGAAAAAAAAAAAAAAAAATTTGGATTTTTTCTAAGTACAAAATCGAGAGAGGCTAAAAATCACCTCTTTTTCCTTCTCTCGATCAGACACTTAGAAAAAAAACGGAAAAAAAAAAAAAAAATTTGGATTTTTTTCTAAGTACAAAATCGAGAGAGGCTAAAAATCACCTCTTTTTCCTTCTCTCGATCAGACACTTAGAAAAAAAACGGAAAAAAAAAAAAAAAAAATTGGATTTTTTTCTAAGTACAAAATCGAGAGAGGCTAAAAATCACCTCTTTTTCCTTCTCTCGATCGGACACTTAGAAAAAAAAAAAAAAAAAAAAAAAAATTTGGATTTTTTCTAAGTACAAAATCGAGAGAGGCTAAAAATCACCTCTTTTTCCTTCTCTCGATCAGACACTTAGAAAAAAAACGGAAAAAAAAAAAAAAAAATTTGGATTTTTTCTAAGTACAAAATCGAGAGAGGCTAAAAATCACCTCTTTTTCCTTCTCTCGATCGGACACTTAGAAAAAAAAAAAAAAAAAAAAAAAATTTGGATTTTTTCTAAGTACAAAATCGAGAGAGGCTAAAAATCACCTCTTTTTCCTTCTCTCGATCAGACACTTAGAAAAAAAACGGAAAAAAAAAAAAAAAAATTTGGATTTTTTCTAAGTACAAAATCGAGAGAGGCTAAAAATCACCTCTTTTTCCTTCTCTCGATCAGACACTTAGAAAAAAAAAACGGAAAAAAAAAAAAAAAAAATTTGGATTTTTTCTAAGTACAAAATCGAGAGAGGCTAAAAATCACCTCTTTTTCCTTCTCTCGATCAGACACTTAGAAAAAAAACGGAAAAAAAAAAAAAAAAATTTGGATTTTTTCTAAGTACAAAATCGAGAGAGGCTAAAAATCACCTCTTTTTCCTTCTCTCGATCAGACACTTAGAAAAAAAACGGAAAAAAAAAATAAAAAAATTTGGATTTTTTCTAAGTACAAAATCGAGAGAGGCTAAAAATCACCTCTTTTTCCTTCTCTCGATCGGACACTTAGAAAAAAAAAAAAAAAAAAAAAAAAAATTTGGATTTTTTCTAAGTACAAAATCGAGAGAGGCTAAAAATCACCTCTTTTTCCTTCTCTCGATCAGACACTTAGAAAAAAAACGGAAAAAAAAAAAAAAAAATTTGGATTTTTTCTAAGTACAAAATCGAGAGAGGCTAAAAATCACCTCTTTTTCCTTCTCTCGATCAGACACTTAGAAAAAAAACGGAAAAAAAAAAAAAAAAATTTGGATTTTTTCTAAGTACAAAATCGAGAGAGGCTAAAAATCACCTCTTTTTCCTTCTCTCGATCGGACACTTAGAAAAAAAATAAATAAATAAAAAATTTGGATTTTTTCTAAGTACAAAATCGAGAGAGGCTAAAAATCACCTCTTTTTCCTTCTCTCGATCAGACACTTAGAAAAAAAACGGAAAAAAAAAAAAAAAAAATTTGGATTTTTTCTAAGTACAAAATCGAGAGAGGCTAAAAATCACCTCTTTTTCCTTCTCTCGATCAGACACTTAGAAAAAAAACGGAAAAAAAAAAAAAAAAAATTTGGATTTTTTCTAAGTACAAAATCGAGAGAGGCTAAAAATCACCTCTTTTTCCTTCTCTCGATCAGACACTTAGAAAAAAAACGGAAAAAAAAAATAAAAAAATTTGGATTTTTTCTAAGTACAAAATCGAGAGAGGCTAAAAATCACCTCTTTTTCCTTCTCTCGATCAGACACTTAGAAAAAAAACGGAAAAAAAAAAAAAAAAATTTGGATTTTTTCTAAGTACAAAATCGAGAGAGGCTAAAAATCACCTCTTTTTCCTTCTCTCGATCAGACACTTAGAAAAAAAACGGAAAAAAAAAAAAAAAAAATTTGGATTTTTTCTAAGTACAAAATCGAGAGTGGCTAAAAATCACCTCTTTTTCCTTCTCTCGATCAGACACTTAGAAAAAAAACGGGAAAAAAAAAAAAAAAATTTGGATTTTTTCTAAGTACAAAATCGAGAGTGGCTAAAAATCACCTCTTTTTCCTTTTCTCGATCAGACACTTAGAAAAAAAACGGAAAAAAAAAAAAAAAAAAATTGGATTTTTTTTAAGTACAAAATCGAGAGAGGCTAAAAATCACCTCTTTTTCCTTCCCTCGATCAGACACTTAGAAAAAAAACGGAAAAAAAAAAAAAAAATATTTGGATTTTTTCTAAGTACAAAATCGAGAGAGGCTAAAAATCACCTCTTTTTCCTTCTCTCGATCGGACACTTAGAAAAAAAAAAAAAATAAAAAAAAAATTTGGATTTTTTCTAAGTACAAAATCGAGAGAGGCTAAAAATCACCTCTTTTTCCTTCTCTCGATCAGACACTTAGAAAAAAAACGGAAAAAAAAAAAAAAAAAAATTTGGATTTTTTCTAAGTACAAAATCGAGAGAGGCTAAAAATCACCTCTTTTTCCTTCTCTCGATCGGACACTTAGAAAAAAAAAAAAAAAAAAAAAAAAAAAAAAAAAAAATTTGGATTTTTTCTAAGTACAAAATCGAGAGAGGCTAAAAATCACCTCTTTTTCCTTCTCTCGATCAGACACTTAGAAAAAAAACGGAAAAAAAAAAAAAAAAAAATTTGGATTTTTTCTAAGTACAAAATCGAGAGTGGCTAAAAATCACCTCTTTTTCCTTCTCTCGATCAGACACTTAGAAAAAAAACGGAAAAAAAAAAAAAAAAAATTTGGATTTTTTCTAAGTACAAAATCGAGAGTGGCTAAAAATCACCTCTTTTTCCTTCTCTCGATCAGACACTTAGAAAAAAAACGGAAAAAAAAAAAAAAAAATTGGATTTTTTCTAAGTACAAAATCGAGAGAGGCTAAAAATCACCTCTTTTTCCTTCTCTCGATCGGACACTTAGAAAAAAAAAAAAAAAAAAAAAAAAAAAAAAAAAAATTTGGATTTTTTCTAAGTACAAAATCGAGAGAGGCTAAAAATCACCTCTTTTTCCTTCTCTCGATCAGACACTTAGAAAAAAAACGGAAAAAAAAAAAAAAAAAATTTGGATTTTTTCTAAGTACAAAATCGAGAGTGGCTAAAAATCACCTCTTTTTCCTTCTCTCGATCAGACACTTAGAAAAAAAACGGAAAAAAAAAAAAAAAAATTTGGATTTTTTCTAAGTACAAAATCGAGAGTGGCTAAAAATCACCTCTTTTTCCTTCTCTCGATCAGACACTTAGAAAAAAAACGGAAAAAAAAAAAAAAAAAATTTGGATTTTTTCTAAGTACAAAATCGAGAGTGGCTAAAAATCACCTCTTTTTCCTTCTCTCGATCAGACACTTAGAAAAAAAAATGAAAAAAAAAAAAAAAAAATTGGATTTTTCTAAGTACAAAATCGAGAGAGGCTAAAAATCACCTCTTTTTCCTTCTCTCGATCAGACACTTAGAAAAAAAACGGAAAAAAAAAAAAAAAAAAAATTTGGATTTTTTCTAAGTACAAAATCGAGAGAGGCTAAAAATCACCTCTTTTTCCTTTTCTCGATCAGACACTTAGAAAAAAAACGGAAAAAAAAAAAAAAAAAATTTGGATTTTTTCTAAGTACAAAATCGAGAGAGGCTAAAAATCACCTCTTTTTCCTTCTCTCGATCAGACACTTAGAAAAAAAACGGAAAAAAAAAAAAAAAAATTTGGATTTTTTCTAAGTACAAAATCGAGAGTGGCTAAAAATCACCTCTTTTTCCTTCTCTCGATCAGACACTTAGAAAAAAAAATGAAAAAAAAAAAAAAAAATTGGATTTTTTCTAAGTACAAAATCGAGAGAGGCTAAAAATCACCTCTTTTTCCTTCTCTCGATCAGACACTTAGAAAAAAAAACGGAAAAAAAAAAAAAAAAAATTTGGATTTTTTCTAAGTACAAAATCGAGAGTGGCTAAAAATCACCTCTTTTTCCTTCTCTCGATCAGACACTTAGAAAAAAAACGGAAAAAAAAAATAAAAAAATTTGGATTTTTTCTAAGTACAAAATCGAGAGTGGCTAAAAATCACCTCTTTTTCCTTCTCTCGATCAGACACTTAGAAAAAAAACGGAAAAAAAAAAAAAAAAAATTTGGATTTTTTCTAAGTACAAAATCGAGAGTGGCTAAAAATCACCTCTTTTTCCTTCTCTCGATCAGACACTTAGAAAAAAAACGGAAAAAAAAAAAAAAAAAATTTGGATTTTTTCTAAGTACAAAATCGAGAGTGGCTAAAAATCACCTCTTTTTCCTTCTCTCGATCAGACACTTAGAAAAAAAACGGGAAAAAAAAAAAAAAAATTTGGATTTTTTCTAAGTACAAAATCGAGAGTGGCTAAAAATCACCTCTTTTTCCTTTTCTCGATCAGACACTTAGAAAAAAAACGGAAAAAAAAAAAAAAAAAAATTGGATTTTTTTTAAGTACAAAATCGAGAGAGGCTAAAAATCACCTCTTTTTCCTTCCCTCGATCAGACACTTAGAAAAAAAACGGAAAAAAAAAAAAAAAAAATTGGATTTTTTCTAAGTACAAAATCGATAGAGGCTAAAAATAACCTCTTTTTCCTTCTCTCGATCAGACACTTAGAAAAAAAACGGAAAAAAAAAAAAAAAAAATTTGGATTTTTTCTAAGTACAAAATCGAGAGAGGCTAAAAATCACCTCTTTTTCCTTCTCTCGATCGGACACTTAGAAAAAAAAAAAAAAAAAAAAAAAAAATTTGGATTTTTTCTAAGTACAAAATCGAGAGAGGCTAAAAATCACCTCTTTTTCCTTCTCTCGATCAGACACTTAGAAAAAAAACGGAAAAAAAAAAAAAAAAATTTGGATTTTTTCTAAGTACAAAATCGAGAGAGGCTAAAAATCACCTCTTTTTCCTTCTCTCGATCAGACACTTAGAAAAAAACGGGAAAAAAAAAAAAAAATTTGGATTTTTTCTAACTACAAAATCGAGAGAGGCTAAAAATCACCTCTTTTTCCTTCTCTCGATCAGACACTTAGAAAAAAACGGAAAAAAAAAAAAAAAAAAATTTGGATTTTTTCTAAGTACAAAATCGAGAGAGGCTAAAAATCACCTCTTTTTCCTTCTCTCGATCAGACACTTAGAAAAAAAACGGAAAAAAAAAAAAAAAAAATTTGGATTTTTTTCTAAGTACAAAATCGAGAGAGGCTAAAAATCACCTCTTTTTCCTTCTCTCGATCAGACACTTAGAAAAAAAAACGGAAAAAAAAAAAAAAAATATTTGGATTTTTTCTAAGTACAAAATCGAGAGAGGCTAAAAATCACCTCTTTTTCCTTCTCTCGATCGGACACTTAGAAAAAAAAAAAAAATAAAAAAAAAATTTGGATTTTTTCTAAGTACAAAATCGAGAGAGGCTAAAAATCACCTCTTTTTCCTTCTCTCGATCAGACACTTAGAAAAAAAACGGAAAAAAAAAAAAAAAAATTTGGATTTTTTCTAAGTACAAAATCGAGAGAGGCTAAAAATCACCTCTTTTTCCTTCTCTCGATCGGACACTTAGAAAAAAAAAAAAAAAAAAAAAAAAAAAAAAAAAAAAATTTGGATTTTTTCTAAGTACAAAATCGAGAGAGGCTAAAAATCACCTCTTTTTCCTTCTCTCGATCAGACACTTAGAAAAAAAAACGGAAAAAAAAAAAAAAAAAATTTGGATTTTTTCTAAGTACAAAATCGAGAGTGGCTAAAAATCACCTCTTTTTCCTTCTCTCGATCAGACACTTAGAAAAAAAACGGAAAAAAAAAAAAAAAAAATTTGGATTTTTTTCTAAGTACAAAATCGAGAGTGGCTAAAAATCACCTCTTTTTCCTTCTCTCGATCAGACACTTAGAAAAAAAACGGAAAAAAAAAAAAAAAAATTGGATTTTTTCTAAGTACAAAATCGAGAGAGGCTAAAAATCACCTCTTTTTCCTTCTCTCGATCGGACACTTAGAAAAAAAAAAAAAAAAAAAAAAAAAAAAAAAAAAAATTTGGATTTTTTCTAAGTACAAAATCGAGAGAGGCTAAAAATCACCTCTTTTTCCTTCTCTCAATCAGACACTTAGAAAAAAAACGGAAAAAAAAAAAAAAAAAATTTTGGATTTTTTCTAAGTACAAAATCGAGAGTGGCTAAAAATCACCTCTTTTTCCTTCTCTCGATCAGACACTTAGAAAAAAAACGGAAAAAAAAAAAAAAAAATTTGGATTTTTTCTAAGTACAAAATCGAGAGTGGCTAAAAATCACCTCTTTTTCCTTCTCTCGATCAGACACTTAGAAAAAAAACGGAAAAAAAAAAAAAAAAATTTGGATTTTTTCTAAGTACAAAATCGAGAGTGGCTAAAAATCACCTCTTTTTCCTTCTCTCGATCAGACACTTAGAAAAAAAAATGAAAAAAAAAAAAAAAAAATTGGATTTTTTCTAAGTACAAAATCGAGAGAGGCTAAAAATCACCTCTTTTTCCTTCTCTCGATCAGACACTTAGAAAAAAAAACGGAAAAAAAAAAAAAAAAAAAATTTGGATTTTTTCTAAGTACAAAATCGAGAGAGGCTAAAAATCACCTCTTTTTCCTTTTCTCGATCAGACACTTAGAAAAAAAACGGAAAAAAAAAAAAAAAAAATTTGGATTTTTTCTAAGTACAAAATCGAGAGAGGCTAAAAATCACCTCTTTTTCCTTCTCTCGATCAGACACTTAGAAAAAAAACGGAAAAAAAAAAAAAAAAATTTGGATTTTTTCTAAGTACAAAATCGAGAGTGGCTAAAAATCACCTCTTTTTCCTTCTCTCGATCAGACACTTAGAAAAAAAAATGAAAAAAAAAAAAAAAAAATTGGATTTTTTCTAAGTACAAAATCGAGAGAGGCTAAAAATCACCTCTTTTTCCTTCTCTCGATCAGACACTTAGAAAAAAAACGGAAAAAAAAAAAAAAAAAATTTGGATTTTTTCTAAGTACAAAATCGAGAGTGGCTAAAAATCACCTCTTTTTCCTTCTCTCGATCAGACACTTAGAAAAAAAACGGAAAAAAAAAATAAAAAAATTTGGATTTTTTCTAAGTACAAAATCGAGAGTGGCTAAAAATCACCTCTTTTTCCTTCTCTCGATCAGACACTTAGAAAAAAAACGGAAAAAAAAAAAAAAAAAATTTGGATTTTTTCTAAGTACAAAATCGAGAGTGGCTAAAAATCACCTCTTTTTCCTTCTCTCGATCAGACACTTAGAAAAAAAACGGAAAAAAAAAAAAAAAAAATTTGGATTTTTTCTAAGTACAAAATCGAGAGTGGCTAAAAATCACCTCTTTTTCCTTCTCTCGATCAGACACTTAGAAAAAAAACGGAAAAAAAAAAAAAAAAATTTGGATTTTTTCTAAGTACAAAATCGAGAGTGGCTAAAAATCACCTCTTTTTCCTTTTCTCGATCAGACACTTAGAAAAAAAACGGAAAAAAAAAAAAAAAAAAATTGGATTTTTTTTAAGTACAAAATCGAGAGAGGCTAAAAATCACCTCTTTTTCCTTCCCTCGATCAGACACTTAGAAAAAAAACGGAAAAAATAAAATAAAAAATTTGGATTTTTTCTAAGTACAAAATCGAGAGTGGCTAAAAATCACCTCTTTTTCCTTCTCTCGATCAGACACTTAGAAAAAAAACGGAAAAAAAAAAAAAAAAAATTTGGATTTTTTCTAAGTACAAAATCGAGAGAGGCTAAAAATCACCTCTTTTTCCTTTTCTCGATCAGACACTTAGAAAAAAAAATGAAAAAAAAAAAAAAAAAATTTGGATTTTTTCTAAGTACAAAATCGAGAGTGGCTAAAAATCACCTCTTTTTCCTTCTCTCGATCAGACACTTAGAAAAAAAAATGAAAAAAAAAAAAAAAAAATTGGATTTTTTCTAAGTACAAAATCGAGAGAGGCTAAAAATCACCTCTTTTTCCTTCTCTCGATCAGACACTTAGAAAAAAAACGGAAAAAAAAAAAAAAAAAATTGGATTTTTTCTAAGTACAAAATCGATAGAGGCTAAAAATAACCTCTTTTTCCTTCTCTCGATCAGACACTTAGAAAAAAAACGGAAAAAAAAAAAAAAAAAATTTGGATTTTTTCTAAGTACAAAATCGAGAGAGGCTAAAAATCACCTCTTTTTCCTTCTCTCGATCGGACACTTAGAAAAAAAAAAAAAAAAAAAAAAAAATTTGGATTTTTTCTAAGTACAAAATCGAGAGAGGCTAAAAATCACCTCTTTTTCCTTCTCTCGATCAGACACTTAGAAAAAAAACGGAAAAAAAAAAAAAAAAATTTGGATTTTTTCTAAGTACAAAATCGAGAGAGGCTAAAAATCACCTCTTTTTCCTTCTCTCGATCAGACACTTAGAAAAAAACGGGAAAAAAAAAAAAAAAATTTGGATTTTTTCTAACTACAAAATCGAGAGAGGCTAAAAATCACCTCTTTTTCCTTCTCTCGATCAGACACTTAGAAAAAAAACGGAAAAAAAAAAAAAAAAAATTTGGATTTTTTCTAAGTACAAAATCGAGAGAGGCTAAAAATCACCTCTTTTTCCTTCTCTCGATCAGACACTTAGAAAAAAAACGGAAAAAAAAAAAAAAAAAATTTGGATTTTTTTCTAAGTACAAAATCGAGAGAGGCTAAAAATCACCTCTTTTTCCTTCTCTCGATCAGACACTTAGAAAAAAAACGGAAAAAAAAAAAAAAAATATTTGGATTTTTTCTAAGTACAAAATATAGAGAGGCTAAAAATCACCTCTTTTTCCTTCTCTCGATCGGACACTTAGAAAAAAAAAAATAAATAAAAAAAAAATTTGGATTTTTTCTAAGTACAAAATCGAGAGAGGCTAAAAATCACCTCTTTTTCCTTCTCTCGATCAGACACTTAGAAAAAAAACGGAAAAAAAAAAAAAAAAATTTGGATTTTTTCTAAGTACAAAATCGAGAGAGGCTAAAAATCACCTCTTTTTCCTTCTCTCGATCGGACACTTAGAAAAAAAAAAAAAAAAAAAAAAAAAAAAAAAAAAAAATTTGGATTTTTTCTAAGTACAAAATCGAGAGAGGCTAAAAATCACCTCTTTTTCCTTCTCTCGATCAGACACTTAGAAAAAAAACGGAAAAAAAAAAAAAAAAAAATTTGGATTTTTTCTAAGTACAAAATCGAGAGTGGCTAAAAATCACCTCTTTTTCCTTCTCTCGATCAGACACTTAGAAAAAAAACGGAAAAAAAAAAAAAAAAAATTTGGATTTTTTCTAAGTACAAAATCGAGAGTGGCTAAAAATCACCTCTTTTTCCTTCTCTCGATCAGACACTTAGAAAAAAAACGGAAAAAAAAAAAAAAAAATTTGGATTTTTTCTAAGTACAAAATCGAGAGAGGCTAAAAATCACCTCTTTTTCCTTCTCTCGATCGGACACTTAGAAAAAAAAAAAAAAAAAAAAAAAAAAAAAAAAAAAATTTGGATTTTTTCTAAGTACAAAATCGAGAGAGGCTAAAAATCACCTCTTTTTCCTTCTCTCGATCAGACACTTAGAAAAAAAACGGAAAAAAAAAAAAAAAAAATTTGGATTTTTTCTAAGTACAAAATCGAGAGTGGCTAAAAATCACCTCTTTTTCCTTCTCTCGATCAGACACTTAGAAAAAAAACGGAAAAAAAAAAAAAAAAAATTTGGATTTTTTCTAAGTACAAAATCGAGAGTGGCTAAAAATCACCTCTTTTTCCTTCTCTCGATCAGACACTTAGAAAAAAAACGGAAAAAAAAAAAAAAAAAATTTGGATTTTTTCTAAGTACAAAATCGAGAGTGGCTAAAAATCACCTCTTTTTCCTTCTCTCGATCAGACACTTAGAAAAAAAAATGAAAAAAAAAAAAAAACATTGGATTTTTTCTAAGTACAAAATCGAGAGAGGCTAAAAATCACCTCTTTTTCCTTCTTTCGATCAGACACTTAGAAAAAAAACGGAAAAAAAAAAAAAAAATTTGGATTTTTTCTAAGTACAAAATCGAGAGAGGCTAAAAATCACCTCTTTTTCCTTCTCTCGATCAGACACTTAGAAAAAAAACGGGAAAAAAAAAAAAAAAAATTTGGATTTTTTCTAACTACAAAATCGAGAGAGGCTAAAAATCACCTCTTTTTCCTTCTCTCGATCAGACACTTAGAAAAAAAACGGAAAAAAAAAAAAAAAAAATTTGGATTTTTTCTAAGTACAAAATCGAGAGAGGCTAAAAATCACCTCTTTTTCCTTCTCTCGATCAGACACTTAGAAAAAAAACGGAAAAAAAAAAAAAAAAAATTGGGATTTTTTTCTAAGTACAAAATCGAGAGAGGCTAAAAATCACCTCTTTTTCCTTCTCTCGATCAGACACTTAGAAAAAAAACGGAAAAAAAAAAAAAAAAAATTTGGATTTTTTCTAAGTACAAAATCGAGAGAGGCTAAAAATCACCTCTTTTTCCTTCTCTCGATCGGACACTTAGAAAAAAAAAAAATAAATAAATAAATAAAATTGGATTTTTTCTAAGTACAAAATCGAGAGAGGCTAAAAATCACCTCTTTTTCCTTCTCTCGATCAGACACTTAGAAAAAAAAAAGGAAAAAAAAAAAAAAAAATTTGGATTTTTTCTAAGTACAAAATCGAGAGAGGCTAAAAATCACCTCTTTTTCCTTCTCTCGATCAGACACTTAGAAAAAAAACGGAAAAAAAAAAAAAAAATTTGGATTTTTTTCTAAGTACAAAATCGAGAGAGGCTAAAAATCACCTCTTTTTCCTTCTCTCGATCAGACACTTAGAAAAAAAACGGAAAAAAAAAAAAAAAAAATTGGATTTTTTTCTAAGTACAAAATCGAGAGAGGCTAAAAATCACCTCTTTTTCCTTCTCTCGATCGGACACTTAGAAAAAAAAAAAAAAAAAAAAAAAATTTGGATTTTTTCTAAGTACAAAATCGAGAGAGGCTAAAAATCACCTCTTTTTCCTTCTCTCGATCAGACACTTAGAAAAAAAACGGAAAAAAAAAAAAAAAAATTTGGATTTTTTCTAAGTACAAAATCGAGAGAGGCTAAAAATCACCTCTTTTTCCTTCTCTCGATCGGACACTTAGAAAAAAAAAAAAAAAAAAAAAAAATTTGGATTTTTTCTAAGTACAAAATCGAGAGAGGCTAAAAATCACCTCTTTTTCCTTCTCTCGATCAGACACTTAGAAAAAAAACGGAAAAAAAAAAAAAAAAAATTTGGATTTTTTCTAAGTACAAAATCGAGAGAGGCTAAAAATCACCTCTTTTTCCTTCTCTCGATCAGACACTTAGAAAAAAAACGGAAAAAAAAAAAAAAAAAATTTGGATTTTTTCTAAGTACAAAATCGAGAGAGGCTAAAAATCACCTCTTTTTCCTTCTCTCGATCAGACACTTAGAAAAAAAACGGAAAAAAAAAAAAAAAAATTTGGATTTTTTCTAAGTACAAAATCGAGAGAGGCTAAAAATCACCTCTTTTTCCTTCTCTCGATCAGACACTTAGAAAAAAAACGGAAAAAAAAAATAAAAAAATTTGGATTTTTTCTAAGTACAAAATCGAGAGAGGCTAAAAATCACCTCTTTTTCCTTCTCTCGATCGGACACTTAGAAAAAAAAAAAAAAAAAAAAAAAAAATTTGGATTTTTTCTAAGTACAAAATCGAGAGAGGCTAAAAATCACCTCTTTTTCCTTCTCTCGATCAGACACTTAGAAAAAAAACGGAAAAAAAAAAAAAAAAATTTGGATTTTTTCTAAGTACAAAATCGAGAGAGGCTAAAAATCACCTCTTTTTCCTTCTCTCGATCAGACACTTAGAAAAAAAACGGAAAAAAAAAAAAAAAAATTTGGATTTTTTCTAAGTACAAAATCGAGAGAGGCTAAAAATCACCTCTTTTTCCTTCTCTCGATCGGACACTTAGAAAAAAAATAAATAAATAAAAAATTTGGATTTTTTCTAAGTACAAAATCGAGAGAGGCTAAAAATCACCTCTTTTTCCTTCTCTCGATCAGACACTTAGAAAAAAAACGGAAAAAAAAAAAAAAAAAATTTGGATTTTTTCTAAGTACAAAATCGAGAGAGGCTAAAAATCACCTCTTTTTCCTTCTCTCGATCAGACACTTAGAAAAAAAACGGAAAAAAAAAAAAAAAAAATTTGGATTTTTTCTAAGTACAAAATCGAGAGAGGCTAAAAATCACCTCTTTTTCCTTCTCTCGATCAGACACTTAGAAAAAAAACGGAAAAAAAAAATAAAAAAATTTGGATTTTTTCTAAGTACAAAATCGAGAGAGGCTAAAAATCACCTCTTTTTCCTTCTCTCGATCAGACACTTAGAAAAAAAACGGAAAAAAAAAAAAAAAAAATTTGGATTTTTTCTAAGTACAAAATCGAGAGAGGCTAAAAATCACCTCTTTTTCCTTCTCTCGATCAGACACTTAGAAAAAAAACGGAAAAAAAAAAAAAAAAAATTTGGATTTTTTCTAAGTACAAAATCGAGAGAGGCTAAAAATCACCTCTTTTTCCTTCTCTCGATCGGACACTTAGAAAAAAAATAAATAAATAAAAAATTTGGATTTTTTCTAAGTACAAAATCGAGAGAGGCTAAAAATCACCTCTTTTTCCTTCTCTCGATCAGACACTTAGAAAAAAAACGGAAAAAAAAAGAAAAAAAAATTTGGATTTTTTCTAAGTACAAAATCGAGAGAGGCTAAAAATCACCTCTTTTTCCTTCTCTCGATCAGACACTTAGAAAAAAAACGGAAAAAAAAAAAAAAAAAATTTGGATTTTTTCTAAGTACAAAATCGAGAGAGGCTAAAAATCACCTCTTTTTCCTTCTCTCGATCAGACACTTAGAAAAAAAACGGAAAAAAAAAAAAAAAAATTTGGATTTTTTCTAAGTACAAAATCGAGAGAGGCTAAAAATCACCTCTTTTTCCTTCTCTCGATCAGACACTTAGAAAAAAAACGGAAAAAAAAAATAAAAAATTTGGATTTTTTCTAAGTACAAAATCGAGAGAGGCTAAAAATCACCTCTTTTTCCTTCTCTCGATCGGACACTTAGAAAAAAAAAAAAAAAAAAAAAAAAAAATTTGGATTTTTTCTAAGTACAAAATCGAGAGAGGCTAAAAATCACCTCTTTTTCCTTCTCTCGATCAGACACTTAGAAAAAAAACGGGAAAAAAAAAAAAAAAATTTGGATTTTTTCTAAGTACAAAATCGAGAGAGGCTAAAAATCACCTCTTTTTCCTTCTCTCGATCGGACACTTAGAAAAAAAAAAAAAAAAAAAAAATTTGGATTTTTTCTAAGTACAAAATCGAGAGAGGCTAAAAATCACCTCTTTTTCCTTCTCTCGATCAGACACTTAGAAAAAAAACGGAAAAAAAAAAAAAAAAAATTTGGATTTTTTCTAAGTACAAAATCGAGAGAGGCTAAAAATCACCTCTTTTTCCTTCTCTCGATCAGACACTTAGAAAAAAAACGGAAAAAAAAAAAAAAAAAATGTGGATTTTTTCTAAGTACAAAATCGAGAGAGGCTAAAAATCACCTCTTTTTCCTTCTCTCGATCAGACACTTAGAAAAAAAACGGAAAAAAAAAAAAAAAAAATTTGGATTTTTTCTAAGTACAAAATCGAGAGAGGCTAAAAATCACCTCTTTTTCCTTCTCTCGATCGGACACTTAGAAAAAAAAAAAAAAAAAAAAAAAAAATTTGGATTTTTTCTAAGTACAAAATCGAGAGAGGCTAAAAATCACCTCTTTTTCCTTCTCTCGATCAGACACTTAAAAAAAAACGGAAAAAAAAAAAAAAAAATTTGGATTTTTTCTTAGTACAAAATCGAGAGAGGCTAAAAATCACCTATTTTTCCTTCTCTCGATCAGACACTTAGAAAAAAAACGGAAAAAAAAAAAAAAAAAATTTGGATTTTTTTCTAAGTACAAAATCGAGAGAGGCTAAAGATCACCTCTTTTTCCTTCTCTCGATCGGACACTTAGAAAAAAAAAAAAAAAAGAAAAAAAATTTGGATTTTTTCTAAGTACAAAATCGAGAGAGGCTAAAAATCACCTCTTTTTCCTTCTCTCGATCGGACACTTAGAAAAAAAAAAAAAAAAAAAAAAAAAAATTGGATTTTTTCTAAGTACAAAATCGAGAGAGGCTAAAAATCACCTCTTTTTCCTTCTCTCGATCAGACACTTAGAAAAAAAACGGAAAAAAAAAAAAAAAAAATTTGGATTTTTTTCTAAGTACAAAATCGAGAGAGGCTAAAAATCACCTCTTTTTCCTTCTCTCGATCCGACACTTAGAAAAAAAAAAAAAAAAAAAAAAAAATTTGGATTTTTTCTAAGTACAAAATCGAGAGAGGCTAAAAATCACCTCTTTTTCCTTCTCTCGATCAGACACTTAGAAAAAAAACGGAAAAAAAAAAAAAAAATTTGGATTTTTTCTAAGTACAAAATCGAGAGAGGCTAAAAATCACCTCTTTTTCCTTCTCTCGATCAGACACTTAGAAAAAAAACGGGAAAAAAAAATAAAAAAATTTGGATTTTTTCTAAGTACAAAATCGAGAGAGGCTAAAAATCACCTCTTTCCTTCTCTCGATCGGACACTTAGAAAAAAAAAAAAAAAAAAAAAAAATTTGGATTTTTTCTAAGTACAAAATCGAGAGAGGCTAAAAATCACCTCTTTTTCCTTCTCTCGATCAGACACTTAGAAAAAAAACGGAAAAAAAAAAAAAAAAAATTTGGATTTTTTCTAAGTACAAAATCGAGAGAGGCTAAAAATCACCTCTTTTTCCTTCTCTCGATCGGACACTTAGAAAAAAAAAAAAAAAAAAAAAAAAATTTGGATTTTTTCTAAGTACAAAATCGAGAGAGGCTAAAAATCACCTCTTTTTCCTTCTCTCGATCGGACACTTAGAAAAAATAAAAATAAAAAAATAAAAATTTGGATTTTTTCTAAGTACAAAATCGAGAGAGGCTAAAAATCACCTCTTTTTCCTTCTCTCGATCAGACACTTAGAAAAAAAACGGAAAAAAAATAATAATAATTTGGATTTTTTCTAAGTACAAAATCGAGAGAGGCTAAAAATCACCTCTTTTTCCTTCTCTCAATCGGACACTTAGAAAAAAAAAAAAAAAAAAAATTTGGATTTTTTCTAAATACAAAATCGAAAGAGGCTAAAAATCACCTCTTTTTCCTTCTCTCGATCAGACACTTAGAAAAAAAACGGAAAAAAAAAAAAAAAAATTTGGATTTTTTCTAAGTACAAAATCGAGAGAGGCTAAAAATCACCTCTTTTTCCTTCTCTCGATCGGACACTTAGAAAAAAAAAAAAAAAAAAAAAAAAAATTGGATTTTTTCTAAGTACAAAATCGAGAGAGGCTAAAAATCACCTCTTTTTCCTTCTCTCGATCAGACACTTAGAAAAAAAACGGAAAAAAAAAAAAAAAAAATTTGGATTTTTTCTAAGTACAAAATCGAGAGAGGCTAAAAATCACCTCTTTTTCCTTCTCTCGATCAGACACTTAGAAAAAAAACGGAAAAAAAAAAAAAAAAAATTTGGATTTTTTTCTAAGTACAAAATCGAGAGAGGCTAAAAATCACCTCTTTTTCCTTCTCTCGATCGGACACTTAGAAAAAAAAAAAAAAAAAAAAAAAAAATTTGGATTTTTTCTAAGTACAAAATCGAGAGAGGCTAAAAATCACCTCTTTTTCCTTCTCTCGATCAGACACTTAGAAAAAAAACGGAAAAAAAAAAAAAAAAAATTGGATTTTTTCTAAGTACAAAATCGAGAGAGGCTAAAAATCACCTCTTTTTCCTTCTCTCGATCGGACACTTAGAAAAAAAAAAAATAAATAATAAAAATTTGGATTTTTTCTAAGTACAAAATCGAGAGAGGCTAAAAATCACCTCTTTTTCCTTCTCTCGATCAGACACTTAGAAAAAAAACGGAAAAAAAAAAAAAAAAAATTGGATTTTTTCTAAGTACAAAATCGATAGAGGCTAAAAATAACCTCTTTTTCCTTCTCTCGATCAGACACTTAGAAAAAAAACGGAAAAAAAAAAAAAAAAATTTGGATTTTTTCTAAGTACAAAATCGAGAGAGGCTAAAAATCACCTCTTTTTCCTTCTCTCGATCGGACACTTAGAAAAAAAAAAAAAAAAAAAAAAAAAATTTGGATTTTTTCTAAGTACAAAATCGAGAGAGGCTAAAAATCACCTCTTTTTCCTTCTCTCGATCAGACACTTAGAAAAAAAACGGAAAAAAAAAAAAAAAAATTTGGATTTTTTCTAAGTACAAAATCGAGAGAGGCTAAAAATCACCTCTTTTTCCTTCTCTCGATCAGACACTTAGAAAAAAAACGGAAAAAAAAAAAAAAAAAATGTGGATTTTTTCTAAGTACAAAATCGAGAGAGGCTAAAAATCACCTCTTTTTCCTTCTCTCGATCAGACACTTAGAAAAAAAACGGAAAAAAAAAAAAAAAAAATTGGATTTTTTCTAAGTACAAAATCGAGAGAGGCTAAAAATCACCTCTTTTTCCTTCTCTCGATCGGACACTTAGAAAAAAAAAAAAAAAAAAAAAAAAATTTGGATTTTTTCTAAGTACAAAATCGAGAGAGGCTAAAAATCACCTCTTTTTCCTTCTCTCGATCAGACACTTAAAAAAAAACGGAAAAAAAAAAAAAAACATTTGGATTTTTTCTAAGTACAAAATCGAGAGAGGCTAAAAATCACCTATTTTTCCTTCTCTCGATCAGACACTTAGAAAAAAAACGGAAAAAAAAAAAAAAAAAATTTGGATTTTTTTCTAAGTACAAAATCGAGAGAGGCTAAAGATCACCTCTTTTTCCTTCTCTCGATCGGACACTTAGAAAAAAAAAAAAAAAAGAAAAAAAATTTGGATTTTTTCTAAGTACAAAATCGAGAGAGGCTAAAAATCACCTCTTTTTCCTTCTCTCGATCGGACACTTAGAAAAAAAAAAAAAAAAAAAAAAAAATTGGATTTTTTCTAAGTACAAAATCGAGAGAGGCTAAAAATCACCTCTTTTTCCTTCTCTCGATCAGACACTTAGAAAAAAAACGGAAAAAAAAAAAAAAAAAATTTGGATTTTTTTCTAAGTACAAAATCGAGAGAGGCTAAAAATCACCTCTTTTTCCTTCTCTCGATCCGACACTTAGAAAAAAAAAAAAAAAAAAAAAAAAATTTGGATTTTTTCTAAGTACAAAATCGAGAGAGGCTAAAAATCACCTCTTTTTCCTTCTCTCGATCAGACACTTAGAAAAAAAACGGAAAAAAAAAAAAAAAATTTGGATTTTTTCTAAGTACAAAATCGAGAGAGGCTAAAAATCACCTCTTTTTCCTTCTCTCGATCAGACACTTAGAAAAAAAACGGAAAAAAAAAATAAAAAAATTTGGATTTTTTCTAAGTACAAAATCGAGAGAGGCTAAAAATCACCTCTTTCCTTCTCTCGATCGGACACTTAGAAAAAAAAAAAAAAAAAAAAAAAATTTGGATTTTTTCTAAGTACAAAATCGAGAGAGGCTAAAAATCACCTCTTTTTCCTTCTCTCGATCAGACACTTAGAAAAAATGGAAAAAAAAAAAAAAAAAAATTGGATTTTTTCTAAGTACAAAATCGAGAGAGGCTAAAAATCACCTCTTTTTCCTTCTCTTGATCGGACACTTAGAAAAAAAAAAAAAAAAAAAAAAAATTTGGATTTTTTCTAAGTACAAAATCGAGAGAGGCTAAAAATCACCTCTTTTTCCTTCTCTCGATCGGACACTTAGAAAAAATAAAAATAAAAAAATAAAAATTTGGATTTTTTCTAAGTACAAAATCGAGAGAGGCTAAAAATCACCTCTTTTTCCTTCTCTCGATCAGACACTTAGAAAAAAAACGGAAAAAAAATAATAATAATTTGGATTTTTTCTAAGTACAAAATCGAGAGAGGCTAAAAATCACCTCTTTTTCCTTCTCTCAATCGGACACTTAGAAAAAAAAAAAAAAAAAAAATTTGGATTTTTTCTAAATACAAAATCGAAAGAGGCTAAAAATCACCTCTTTTTCCTTCTCTCGATCAGACACTTAGAAAAAAAACGGAAAAAAAAAAAAAAAAATTTGGATTTTTTCTAAGTACAAAATCGAGAGAGGCTAAAAATCACCTCTTTTTCCTTCTCTCGATCGGACACTTAGAAAAAAAAAAAAAAAAAAAAAAAAAATTGGATTTTTTCTAAGTACAAAATCGAGAGAGGCTAAAAATCACCTCTTTTTCCTTCTCTCGATCAGACACTTAGAAAAAAAACGGAAAAAAAAAAAAAAAAAATTTGGATTTTTTCTAAGTACAAAATCGAGAGAGGCTAAAAATCACCTCTTTTTCCTTCTCTCGATCAGACACTTAGAAAAAAAACGGAAAAAAAAAAAAAAAAAAATTGGATTTTTTCTAAGTACAAAATCGAGAGAGGCTAAAAATCACCTCTTTTTCCTTCTCTCGATCGGACACTTAGAAAAAAAAAAAATAAATAATAAAAATTTGGATTTTTTCTAAGTACAAAATCGAGAGAGGCTAAAAATCACCTCTTTTTCCTTCTCTCGATCAGACACTAGAAAAAAAAACGGAAAAAAAAAAAAAAAAATTTGGATTTTTTCTAAGTACAAAATCGATAGAGGCTAAAAATAACCTCTTTTTCCTTCTCTCGATCAGACACTTAGAAAAAAAACGGAAAAAAAAAAAAAAAAAATTTGGATTTTTTCTAAGTACAAAATCGAGAGAGGCTAAAAATCACCTCTTTTTCCTTCTCTCGATCGGACACTTAGAAAAAAAATAAATAAAAATAAAAAAATTTGGATTTTTTCTAAGTACAAAATCGAGAGAGGCTAAAAATCACCTCTTTTTCCTTCTCTCGATCAGACACTTAGAAAAAAAACGGAAAAAAAAAAAAAAAAATTGGGATTTTTTCTAAGTACAAAATCGAGAGAGGCTAAAAATCACCTCTTTTTCCTTCTCTCGATCAGACACTTAGAAAAAAAACGGGAAAAAAAAAAAATAAATTTGGATTTTTTCTAACTACAAAATCGAGAGAGGCTAAAAATCACCTCTTTTTCCTTCTCTCGATCAGACACTTAGAAAAAAAACGGAAAAAAAAAAAAAAAAAATTTGGATTTTTTCTAAGTACAAAATCGAGAGAGGCTAAAAATCACCTCTTTTTCCTTCTCTCGATCAGACACTTAGAAAAAAAACGGAAAAAAAAAAAAAAAAAATTTGGATTTTTTTCTAAGTACAAAATCGAGAGAGGCTAAAAATCACCTCTTTTTCCTTCTCTCGATCAGACACTTAGAAAAAAAAGCGGAAAAAAAAAAAAAAAATATTTGGATTTTTTCTAAGTACAAAATCGAGAGAGGCTAAAAATCACCTCTTTTTCCTTCTCTCGATCGGACACTTAGAAAAAAAAAAAAAAATAAAAAAAAAATTTGGATTTTTTCTAAGTACAAAATCGAGAGAGGCTAAAAATCACCTCTTTTTCCTTCTCTCGTTCAGACACTTAGAAAAAAAACGGAAAAAAAAAAAAAAAAATTTGGATTTTTTCTTAGTACAAAATCGAGAGAGGCTAAAAATCACCTCTTTTTCCTTCTCTCGATCGGACACTTAGAAAAAAAAACGGAAAAAAAAAAAAAAAATTTGGATTTTTTCTAAGTACAAAATCGAGAGAGGCTAAAAATCACCTCTTTTTCCTTCTCTCGATCGGACACTTAGAAAAAAAAAAAAAAAAAAAAAAAATTGGATTTTTTCTAAGTACAAAATCGAGAGAGGCTAAAAATCACCTCTTTTTCCTTCTCTCGATCGGACACTTAGAAAAAAAAAAAAATTTGGATTTTTTCTAAGTACAAAATCGAGAGAGGCTAAAAATCACCTCTTTTTCCTTCTCTCGATCGGACACTTAGAAAAAAAAAAAAAAAAAAAAAAAATTTGGATTTTTTCTAAGTACAAAATCGAGAGAGGCTAAAAATCACCTCTTTTTCCTTCTCTCGATCAGACACTTAGAAAAAAAACGGAAAAAAAAAAAAAAAAATTTGGAATTTTTCTAAGTACAAAATCGAGAGAGTCTAAAAATCACCTCTTTTTCCTTCTCTCGATCAGACACTTAGAAAAAAAACGGAAAAAAAAAAAAAAAAATGTGGATTTTTTCTAAGTACAAAATCGAGAGAGGCTAAAAATCACCTCTTTTTCCTTCTCTCGATCGGACACTTAGAAAAATAAAAAATAAAAATAAAAAAATTTGGATTTTTTCTAAGTACAAAATCGAGAGAGGCTAAAAATCACCTCTTTTTCCTTCTCTCGATCAGACACTTAAAAAAAAACGGAAAAAAAAAAATAAAAAATTGGATTTTTTCTAAGTACAAAATCGAGAGAGGCTAAAAATCACCTATTTTTCCTTCTCTCGATCAGACACTTAGAAAAAAAACGGAAAAAAAAAAAAAAAAAATTTGGATTTTTTCTAAGTACAAAATCGAGAGAGGCTAAAAATCACCTCTTTTTCCTTCTCTCGATCAGACACTTAGAAAAAAAACGGAAAAAAAAAAAAAAAAATTTGGATTTTTTTCTAAGTACAAAATCGAGAGAGGCTAAAAATCACCTCTTTTTCCTTCTCTCGATCGGACACTTAGAAAAAAAAAAAAAAAAAAAAAAAAATTTGGATTTTTTCTAAGTACAAAATCGAGAGAGGCTAAAAATCACCTCTTTTCCTTCTCTCGATCAGACACTTAGAAAAAAAACGGAAAAAAAAAAAAAAAAATTTGGATTTTTTCTAAGTACAAAATCGAGAGAGGCTAAAAATCACCTCTTTTTCCTTCTCTCGATCAGACACTTAGAAAAAAAAAGGAAAAAAAAAAAAAAAAAATTTGGATTTTTTCTAAGTACAAAATCGAGAGAGGCTAAAAATCACCTCTTTTTCCTTCTCTCGATCGGACACTTAGAAAAAAAAAAAAAAAAAAAAAATTTGGATTTTTTCTAAGTACAAAATCGAGAGAGGCTAAAAATCACCTCTTTTTCCTTCTCTCGATCAGACACTTAGAAAAAAAACGGAAAAAAAAAAAAAAAAATTTGGATTTTTTCTAAGTACAAAATCGAGAGAGGCTAAAAATCACCTCTTTTTCCTTCTCTCGATCGGACACTTAGAAAAAAAAAAAAAAAAAAAAAAAAAATTTGGATTTTTTCTAAGTAAAAAATCGAGAGAGGCTAAAAATCACCTCTTTTTCCTTCTCTCGATCAGACACTTGGAAAAAAAACGGAAAAAAAAAAAAAAAAAATTTGGATTTTTTCTAAGTACAAAATCGAGAGAGGCTAAAAATCACCTCTTTTTCCTTCTCTCGATCGGACACTTAGAAAAAAAAAAAAAAAAAAAAAAAAAAAAATTGGATTTTTTCTAAGTACAAAATCGAGAGAGGCTAAAAATCACCTCTTTTTCCTTCTCTCGATCAGACACTTAGAAAAAAAAAAGGAAAAAAAAAAAAAAAAATTTGGATTTTTTCTAAGTACAAAATCGAGAGAGGCTAAAAATCACCTCTTTTTCCTTCTCTCGATCAGACACTTAGAAAAAGAACGGAAAAAAAAAAAAAAAATTTGGATTTTTTTCTAAGTACAAAATCGAGAGAGGCTAAAAATCACCTCTTTTTCCTTCTCTCGATCAGACACTTAGAAAAAAAACGGAAAAAAAAAAAAAAAAAAATTGGATTTTTTTCTAAGTACAAAATCGAGAGAGGCTAAAAATCACCTCTTTTTCCTTCTCTCGATCGGACACTTAGAAAAAAAAAAAAAAAAAAAAAAAATTTGGATTTTTTCTAAGTACAAAATCGAGAGAGGCTAAAAATCACCTCTTTTTCCTTCTCTCGATCAGACACTTAGAAAAAAAACGGAAAAAAAAAATAAAAAAATTTGGATTTTTTCTAAGTACAAAATCGAGAGAGGCTAAAAATCACCTCTTTTTCCTTCTCTCGATCGGACACTTAGAAAAAAAAAAAAAAAAAAAATTTGGATTTTTTCTAAGTACAAAATCGAGAGAGGCTAAAAATCACCTCTTTTCCTTCTCTCGGTCAGACACTTAGAAAAAAAACGGAAAAAAAAAAAAAAAAATTTGGATTTTTTCTAAGTACAAAATCGAGAGAGGCTAAAAATCACCTCTTTTTCCTTCTCTCGATCAGACACTTAGAAAAAAAAAGGAAAAAAAAAAAAAAAAAATTTGGATTTTTTCTAAGTACAAAATCGAGAGAGGCTAAAAATCACCTCTTTTTCCTTCTCTCGATCGGACACTTAGAAAAAAAAAAAAAAAAAAAAAAATTTGGATTTTTTCTAAGTACAAAATCGAGAGAGGCTAAAAATCACCTCTTTTTCCTTCTCTCGATCAGACACTTAGAAAAAAAACGGAAAAAAAAAAAAAAAAATTTGGATTTTTTCTAAGTACAAAATCGAGAGAGGCTAAAAATCACCTCTTTTTCCTTCTCTCGATCGGACACTTAGAAAAAAAAAAAAAAAAAAAAAAAAAATTTGGATTTTTTCTAAGTAAAAAATCGAGAGAGGCTAAAAATCACCTCTTTTTCCTTCTCTCGATCAGACACTTGGAAAAAAAACGGAAAAAAAAAAAAAAAAAATTTGGATTTTTTCTAAGTACAAAATCGAGAGAGGCTAAAAATCACCTCTTTTTCCTTCTCTCGATCGGACACTTAGAAAAAAAAAAAAAAAAAAAAAAAAAAAATTGGATTTTTTCTAAGTACAAAATCGAGAGAGGCTAAAAATCACCTCTTTTTCCTTCTCTCGATCAGACACTTAGAAAAAAAAAAGGAAAAAAAAAAATAAAAATTTGGATTTTTTCTAAGTACAAAATCGAGAGAGGCTAAAAATCACCTCTTTTTCCTTCTCTCGATCAGACACTTAGAAAAAAAACGGAAAAAAAAAAAAAAAATTTGGATTTTTTTCTAAGTACAAAATCGAGAGAGGCTAAAAATCACCTCTTTTTCCTTCTCTCGATCAGACACTTAGAAAAAAAACGGAAAAAAAAAAAAAAAAAATTGGATTTTTTTCTAAGTACAAAATCGAGAGAGGCTAAAAATCACCTCTTTTTCCTTCTCTCGATCGGACACTTAGAAAAAAAAAAAAAAAAAAAAAAAATTTGGATTTTTTCTAAGTACAAAATCGAGAGAGGCTAAAAATCACCTCTTTTTCCTTCTCTCGATCAGACACTTAGAAAAAAAACGGAAAAAAAAAATAAAAAAATTTGGATTTTTTCTAAGTACAAAATCGAGAGAGGCTAAAAATCACCTCTTTTTCCTTCTCTCGATCGGACACTTAGAAAAAAAAAAAAAAAAAAAAATTTGGATTTTTTCTAAGTACAAAATCGAGAGAGGCTAAAAATCACCTCTTTTTCCTTCTCTCGATCAGACACTTAGAAAAAAAACGGAAAAAAAAAAAAAAAAATTTGGATTTTTTCTAAGTACAAAATCGAGAGAGGCTAAAAATCACCTCTTTTTCCTTCTCTCGATCAGACACTTAGAAAAAAAACGGAAAAAAAAAAAAAAAAAATTTGGATTTTTTCTAAGTACAAAATCGAGAGAGGCTAAAAATCACCTCTTTTTCCTTCTCTCGATCAGACACTTAGAAAAAAAACGGAAAAAAAAAAAAAAAAAAATTTGATTTTTTCTAAGTACAAAATCGAGAGAGGCTAAAAATCACCTCTTTTTCCTTCTCTCGATCGGACACTTAGAAAAAAAAAAAAAAAAAAAAAAATTTGGATTTTTTCTAAGTACAAAATCGAGGGAGGCTAAAAATCACCTCTTTTCCTTCTCTCGATCAGACACTTAGAAAAAAAACGGAAAAAAAAAAAAAAAATTTGGATTTTTTCTAAGTACAAAATCGAGAGAGGCTAAAAATCACCTCTTTTTCCTTCTCTCGATCGGACACTTAGAAAAAAAAAAAAAAAAAAAAAAAAAATTTGGATTTTTTCTAAGTACAAAATCGAGAGAGGCTAAAAATCACCTCTTTTTCCTTCTCTCGATCAGACACTAAGAAAAAAAACGGAAAAAAAAAAAAAAAATTTGGATTTTTTCTAAGTACAAAATCGAGAGAGGCTAAAAATCACCTCTTTTTCCTTCTCTCGATCGGACACTTAGAAAAAAAAAAAAAAAAAAAAAATTTGGATTTTTTCTAAGTACAAAATCGAGAGAGGCTAAAAATCACCTCTTTTTCCTTCTCTCGATCAGACACTTAGAAAAAAAACGGAAAAAAAAAAAAAAAAAATTTTGATTTTTTCTAAGTACAAAATCGAGAGAGGCTAAAAATCACCTCTTTTTCCTTCTCTCGATCGGACACTTAGAAAAAAAAAAAATAAATAAAAAATTTGGATTTTTTCTAAGTACAAAATCGAGAGAGGCTAAAAATCACCTCTTTTTCCTTCTCTCGATCAGACACTTAGAAAAAAAACGGAAAAAAAAAAAAAAAAAATTTGGATTTTTTCTAAGTACAAAATCGAGAGAGGCTAAAAATCACCTCTTTTTCCTTCTCTCGATCAGACACTTAGAAAAAAAACGGAAAAAAAAAAAAAAAAAATTTGGATTTTTTCTAAGTACAAAATCGAGAGAGGCTAAAAATCACCTCTTTTTCCTTCTCTCGATCAGACACTTAGAAAAAAAACGGAAAAAAAAAAAAAAAAATGTGGATTTTTTCTAAGTACAAAATCGAGAGAGGCTAAAAATCACCTCTTTTTCCTTCTCTCGATCAGACACTTAGAAAAAAAACGGAAAAAAAAAATTAAAAAATTTGGATTTTTTCTAAGTACAAAATCGAGAGAGGCTAAAAATCACCTCTTTTTCCTTCTCTCGATCGGACACTTAGAAAAAAAAAAAAAAAAAAAAAAAAATTTGGATTTTTTCTAAGTACAAAATCGAGAGAGGCTAAAAATCACCTCTTTTTCCTTCTCTCGATCAGACACTTAGAAAAAAAACGGGAAAAAAAAAAAAAAAATTTGGATTTTTTCTAAGTACAAAATCGAGAGAGGCTAAAAATCACCTCTTTTTCCTTCTCTCGATCGGACACTTAGAAAAAAAAAAAAAAAAAAAAAATTTGGATTTTTTCTAAGTACAAAATCGAGAGAGGCTAAAAATCACCTCTTTTTCCTTCTCTCGATCAGACACTTAGAAAAAAAACGGAAAAAAAAAAAAAAAAAATTTGGATTTTTTCTAAGTACAAAATCGAGAGAGGCTAAAAATCACCTCTTTTTCCTTCTCTCGATCAGACACTTAGAAAAAAAACAGAAAAAAAAAAAAAAAAAATTTGGATTTTTTTCTAAGTACAAAATCGAGAGAGGCTAAAAATCACCTCTTTTTCCTTCTCTCGATCGGACACTTAGAAAAAAAAAAAAAAAAAAAAAAAAAATTTGGATTTTTTCTAAGTACAAAATCGAGAGAGGCTAAAAATCACCTCTTTTTCCTTCTCTCGATCAGACACTTAGAAAAAAAACGGAAAAAAAAAAAAAAAAAAATTGGATTTTTTCTAAGTACAAAATCGAGAGAGGCTAAAAATCACCTCTTTTTCCTTCTCTCGATCGGACACTTAGAAAAAAAAAAAATAAATAATAAAAATTTGGATTTTTTCTAAGTACAAAATCGAGAGAGGCTAAAAATCACCTCTTTTTCCTTCTCTCGATCAGACACTTAGAAAAAAAACGGGAAAAAAAAAAAAAAAATTTGGATTTTTTCTAACTACAAAATCGAGAGAGGCTAAAAATCACCTCTTTTTCCTTCTCTCGATCAGACACTTAGAAAAAAAACGGAAAAAAAAAAAAAAAAAATTTGGATTTTTTCTAAGTACAAAATCGAGAGAGGCTAAAAATCACCTCTTTTTCCTTCTCTCGATCAGACACTTAGAAAAAAAACGGAAAAAAAAAAAAAAAAAATTTGGATTTTTTTCTAAGTACAAAATCGAGAGAGGCTAAAAATCACCTCTTTTTCCTTCTCTCGATCAGACACTTAGAAAAAAAACGGAAAAAAAAAAAAAAAAAATTTGGATTTTTTTCTAAGTACAAAATCGAGAGAGGCTAAAAATCACCTGTTTTTCCTTCTCTCGATCGGACACTTAGAAAAAACAAAAAAAAAAAAAAAAAATTTGGATTTTTTCTAAGTACAAAATCGAGAGAGGCTAAAAATCACCTCTTTTTCCTTCTCTCGATCAGACACTTAGAAAAAAAACGGAAAAAAAAAAAAAAAAATTTGGATTTTTTCTAAGTACAAAATCGAGAGAGGCTAAAAATCACCTCTTTTTCCTTCTCTCGATCGGACACTTAGAAAAAAAAAAAAAAAAAAAAAAAAATTTGGATTTTTTCTAAGTACAAAATCGAGAGAGGCTAAAAATCACCTCTTTTTCCTTCTCTCGATCAGACACTTAAAAAAAAACGGAAAAAAAAAAAAAAAAATTTGGATTTTTTCTAAGTACAAAATCGAGAGAGGCTAAAAATCACCTATTTTTCCTTCTCTCGATCAGACACTTAGAAAAAAAACGGAAAAAAAAAAAAAAAAAATTTGGATTTTTTTCTAAGTACAAAATCGAGAGAGGCTAAAGATCACCTCTTTTTCCTTCTCTCGATCGGACACTTAGAAAAAAAAAAAAAAAAGAAAAAAAATTTGGATTTTTTCTAAGTACAAAATCGAGAGAGGCTAAAAATCACCTCTTTTTCCTTCTCTCGATCGGACACTTAGAAAAAAAAAAAAAAAAAAAAAAAAAATTGGATTTTTTCTAAGTACAAAATCGAGAGAGGCTAAAAATCACCTCTTTTTCCTTCTCTCGATCAGACACTTAGAAAAAAAACGGAAAAAAAAAAAAAAAAATTTGGATTTTTTTCTAAGTACAAAATCGAGAGAGGCTAAAAATCACCTCTTTTTCCTTCTCTCGATCCGACACTTAGAAAAAAAAAAAAAAAAAAAAAAAAATTTGGATTTTTTCTAAGTACAAAATCGAGAGAGGCTAAAAATCACCTCTTTTTCCTTCTCTCGATCAGACACTTAGAAAAAAAACGGAAAAAAAAAAAAAAAATTTGGATTTTTTCTAAGTACAAAATCGAGAGAGGCTAAAAATCACCTCTTTTTCCTTCTCTCGATCAGACACTTAGAAAAAAAACGGAAAAAAAAAATAAAAAAATTTGGATTTTTTCTAAGTACAAAATCGAGAGAGGCTAAAAATCACCTCTTTCCTTCTCTCGATCGGACACTTAGAAAAAAAAAAAAAAAAAAAAAAATTTGGATTTTTTCTAAGTACAAAATCGAGAGAGGCTAAAAATCACCTCTTTTTCCTTCTCTCGATCAGACACTTAGAAAAAATGGAAAAAAAAAAAAAAAAAATTGGATTTTTTCTAAGTACAAAATCGAGAGAGGCTAAAAATCACCTCTTTTTCCTTCTCTCGATCGGACACTTAGAAAAAAAAAAAAAAAAAAAAAAAAAATTTGGATTTTTTCTAAGTACAAAATCGAGAGAGGCTAAAAATCACCTCTTTTTCCTTCTCTCGATCGGACACTTAGAAAAAATAAAAATAAAAAAATAAAAATTTGGATTTTTTCTAAGTACAAAATCGAGAGAGGCTAAAAATCACCTCTTTTTCCTTCTCTCGATCAGACACTTAGAAAAAAAACGGAAAAAAAATAATAATAATTTGGATTTTTTCTAAGTACAAAATCGAGAGAGGCTAAAAATCACCTCTTTTTCCTTCTCTCAATCGGACACTTAGAAAAAAAAAAAAAAAAAAAATTTGGATTTTTTCTAAATACAAAATCGAAAGAGGCTAAAAATCACCTCTTTTTCCTTCTCTCGATCAGACACTTAGAAAAAAAACGGAAAAAAAAAAAAAAAATTTGGATTTTTTCTAAGTACAAAATCGAGAGAGGCTAAAAATCACCTCTTTTTCCTTCTCTCGATCGGACACTTAGAAAAAAAAAAAAAAAAAAAAAAAAAATTGGATTTTTTCTAAGTACAAAATCGAGAGAGGCTAAAAATCACCTCTTTTTCCTTCTCTCGATCAGACACTTAGAAAAAAAACGGAAAAAAAAAAAAAAAAAATTTGGATTTTTTCTAAGTACAAAATCGAGAGAGGCTAAAAATCACCTCTTTTTCCTTCTCTCGATCAGACACTTAGAAAAAAAACGGAAAAAAAAAAAAAAAAAAATTGGATTTTTTCTAAGTACAAAATCGAGAGAGGCTAAAAATCACCTCTTTTTCCTTCTCTCGATCGGACACTTAGAAAAAAAAAAAATAAATAATAAAAATTTGGATTTTTTCTAAGTACAAAATCGAGAGAGGCTAAAAATCACCTCTTTTTCCTTCTCTCGATCAGACACTTAGAAAAAAAACGGAAAAAAAAAAAAAAAAAATTGGATTTTTTCTAAGTACAAAATCGATAGAGGCTAAAAATAACCTCTTTTTCCTTCTCTCGATCAGACACTTAGAAAAAAAACGGAAAAAAAAAAAAAAAAAATTTGGATTTTTTCTAAGTACAAAATCGAGAGAGGCTAAAAATCACCTCTTTTTCCTTCTCTCGATCGGACACTTAGAAAAAAAATAAAAAAAAATAAAAAAATTTGGATTTTTTCTAAGTACAAAATCGAGAGAGGCTAAAAATCACCTCTTTTTCCTTCTCTCGATCAGACACTTAGAAAAAAAACGGAAAAAAAAAAAAAAAAATTGGGATTTTTTCTAAGTACAAAATCGAGAGAGGCTAAAAATCACCTCTTTTTCCTTCTCTCGATCAGACACTTAGAAAAAAAACGGGAAAAAAAAAAAAAAAATTTGGATTTTTTCTAACTACAAAATCGAGAGAGGCTAAAAATCACCTCTTTTTCCTTCTCTCGATCAGACACTTAGAAAAAAAACGGAAAAAAAAAAAAAAAAAATTTGGATTTTTTCTAAGTACAAAATCGAGAGAGGCTAAAAATCACCTCTTTTTCCTTCTCTCGATCAGACACTTAGAAAAAAAACGGAAAAAAAAAAAAAAAAATTTGGATTTTTTTCTAAGTACAAAATCGAGAGAGGCTAAAAATCACCTCTTTTTCCTTCTCTCGATCAGACACTTAGAAAAAAAAGCGGAAAAAAAAAAAAAAATATTTGGATTTTTTCTAAGTACAAAATCGAGAGAGGCTAAAAATCACCTCTTTTTCCTTCTCTCGATCGGACACTTAGAAAAAAAAAAAAAAATAAAAAAAAAATTTGGATTTTTTCTAAGTACAAAATCGAGAGAGGCTAAAAATCACCTCTTTTTCCTTCTCTCGTTCAGACACTTAGAAAAAAAACGGAAAAAAAAAAAAAAAAATTTGGATTTTTTCTTAGTACAAAATCGAGAGAGGCTAAAAATCACCTCTTTTTCCTTCTCTCGATCGGACACTTAGAAAAAAAAACGGAAAAAAAAAAAAAAAAATTTGGATTTTTTCTAAGTACAAAATCGAGAGAGGCTAAAAATCACCTCTTTTTCCTTCTCTCGATCGGACACTTAGAAAAAAAAAAAAAAAAAAAAAAAAAATTGGATTTTTTCTAAGTACAAAATCGAGAGAGGCTAAAAATCACCTCTTTTTCCTTCTCTCGATCGGACACTTAGAAAAAAAAAAAAAAAAAATTTGGATTTTTTCTAAGTACAAAATCGAGAGAGGCTAAAAATCACCTCTTTTTCCTTCTCTCGATCGGACACTTAGAAAAAAAAAAAAAAAAAAAAAAAATTTGGATTTTTTCTAAGTACAAAATCGAGAGAGGCTAAAAATCACCTCTTTTTCCTTCTCTCGATCAGACACTTAGAAAAAAAACGGAAAAAAAAAAAAAAAAAATTTGGAATTTTTCTAAGTACAAAATCGAGAGAGTCTAAAAATCACCTCTTTTTCCTTCTCTCGATCAGACACTTAGAAAAAAAAACGGAAAAAAAAAAAAAAAAATGTGGATTTTTTCTAAGTACAAAATCGAGAGAGGCTAAAAATCACCTCTTTTTCCTTCTCTCGATCGGACACTTAGAAAAAAAAAAAATAAAAAAAAAAAAATTTGGATTTTTTCTAAGTACAAAATCGAGAGAGGCTAAAAATCACCTCTTTTTCCTTCTCTCGATCAGACACTTAAAAAAAAAACGGAAAAAAAAAAATAAAAAATTGGATTTTTTCTAAGTACAAAATCGAGAGAGGCTAAAAATCACCTATTTTTCCTTCTCTCGATCAGACACTTAGAAAAAAAACGGAAAAAAAAAAAAAAAAAATTTGGATTTTTTCTAAGTACAAAATCGAGAGAGGCTAAAAATCACCTCTTTTTCCTTCTCTCGATCAGACACTTAGAAAAAAAACGGAAAAAAAAAAAAAAAAAATTTGGATTTTTTTCTAAGTACAAAATCGAGAGAGGCTAAAAATCACCTCTTTTTCCTTCTCTCGATCGGACACTTAGAAAAAAAAAAAAAAAAAAAAAAAATTTGGATTTTTTCTAAGTACAAAATCGAGAGAGGCTAAAAATCACCTCTTTTCCTTCTCTCGATCAGACACTTAGAAAAAAAACGGAAAAAAAAAAAAAAAAATTTGGATTTTTTCTAAGTACAAAATCGAGAGAGGCTAAAAATCACCTCTTTTTCCTTCTCTCGATCAGACACTTAGAAAAAAAAAGGAAAAAAAAAAAAAAAAAATTTGGATTTTTTCTAAGTACAAAATCGAGAGAGGCTAAAAATCACCTCTTTTTCCTTCTCTCGATCGGACACTTAGAAAAAAAAAAAAAAAAAAAAAAAATTTGGATTTTTTCTAAGTACAAAATCGAGAGAGGCTAAAAATCACCTCTTTTTCCTTCTCTCGATCAGACACTTAGAAAAAAAAACGGAAAAAAAAAAAAAAAATTTGGATTTTTTCTAAGTACAAAATCGAGAGAGGCTAAAAATCACCTCTTTTTCCTTCTCTCGATCGGACACTTAGAAAAAAAAAAAAAAAAAAAAAAAAAAATTTGGATTTTTTCTAAGTAAAAAATCGAGAGAGGCTAAAAATCACCTCTTTTTCCTTCTCTCGATCAGACACTTGGAAAAAAAACGGAAAAAAAAAAAAAAAAAAATTTGGATTTTTTCTAAGTACAAAATCGAGAGAGGCTAAAAATCACCTCTTTTTCCTTCTCTCGATCGGACACTTAGAAAAAAAAAAAAAAAAAAAAAAAAAAAAATTGGATTTTTTCTAAGTACAAAATCGAGAGAGGCTAAAAATCACCTCTTTTTCCTTCTCTCGATCAGACACTTAGAAAAAAAAAAGGAAAAAAAAAAAAAAAAATTTGGATTTTTTCTAAGTACAAAATCGAGAGAGGCTAAAAATCACCTCTTTTTCCTTCTCTCGATCAGACACTTAGAAAAAGAACGGAAAAAAAAAAAAAAATTTGGATTTTTTTCTAAGTACAAAATCGAGAGAGGCTAAAAATCACCTCTTTTTCCTTCTCTCGATCAGACACTTAGAAAAAAAACGGAAAAAAAAAAAAAAAAAATTGGATTTTTTTCTAAGTACAAAATCGAGAGAGGCTAAAAATCACCTCTTTTTCCTTCTCTCGATCGGACACTTAGAAAAAAAAAAAAAAAAAAAAAAAATTTGGATTTTTTCTAAGTACAAAATCGAGAGAGGCTAAAAATCACCTCTTTTTCCTTCTCTCGATCAGACACTTAGAAAAAAAACGGAAAAAAAAAATAAAAAAATTTGGATTTTTTCTAAGAACAAAATCGAGAGAGGCTAAAAATCACCTCTTTTTCCTTCTCTCGATCGGACACTTAGAAAAAAAAAAAAAAAAAAAATTTGGATTTTTTCTAAGTACAAAATCGAGAGAGGCTAAAAATCACCTCTTTTCCTTCTCTCGGTCAGACACTTAGAAAAAAAAACGGAAAAAAAAAAAAAAAATTTGGATTTTTTCTAAGTACAAAATCGAGAGAGGCTAAAATCACCTCTTTTTCCTTCTCTCGATCAGACACTTAGAAAAAAAAAGGAAAAAAAAAAAAAAAAATTTGGATTTTTTCTAAGTACAAAATCGAGAGAGGCTAAAAATCACCTCTTTTTCCTTCTCTCGATCGGACACTTAGAAAAAAAAAAAAAAAAAAAAAAATTGGATTTTTTCTAAGTACAAAATCGAGAGAGGCTAAAAATCACCTCTTTTTCCTTCTCTCGATCAGACACTTAGAAAAAAAACGGAAAAAAAAAAAAAAAAATTTGGATTTTTTCTAAGTACAAAATCGAGAGAGGCTTAAAATCACCTCTTTTTCCTTCTCTCGATCGGACACTTAGAAAAAAAAAAAAAAAAAAAAAAAAAATTTGGATTTTTTCTAAGTAAAAAATCGAGAGAGGCTAAAAATCACCTCTTTTTCCTTCTCTCGATCAGACACTTGGAAAAAAAACGGAAAAAAAAAAAAAAAAAATTTGGATTTTTTCTAAGTACAAAATCGAGAGAGGCTAAAAATCACCTCTTTTTCCTTCTCTCGATCGGACACTTAGAAAAAAAAAAAAAAAAAAAAAAAAAAAAATTGGATTTTTTCTAAGTACAAAATCGAGAGAGGCTAAAAATCACCTCTTTTTCCTTCTCTCGATCAGACACTTAGAAAAAAAAAAGGAAAAAAAAAAAAAAAAATTTGGATTTTTTCTAAGTACAAAATCGAGAGAGGCTAAAAATCACCTCTTTTTCCTTCTCTCGATCAGACACTTAGAAAAAAAACGGAAAAAAAAAAAAAAAATTTGGATTTTTTTCTAAGTACAAAATCGAGAGAGGCTAAAAATCACCTCTTTTTCCTTCTCTCGATCAGACACTTAGAAAAAAAACGGAAAAAAAAAAAAAAAAAAATTGGATTTTTTTCTAAGTACAAAATCGAGAGAGGCTAAAAATCACCTCTTTTTCCTTCTCTCGATCGGACACTTAGAAAAAAAAAAAAAAAAAAAAAAAATTTGGATTTTTTCTAAGTACAAAATCGAGAGAGGCTAAAAATCACCTCTTTTTCCTTCTCTCGATCAGACACTTAGAAAAAAAACGGAAAAAAAAAATAAAAAAATTTGGATTTTTTCTAAGTACAAAATCGAGAGAGGCTAAAAATCACCTCTTTTTCCTTCTCTCGATCGGACACTTAGAAAAAAAAAAAAAAAAAAAAATTTGGATTTTTTCTAAGTACAAAATCGAGAGAGGCTAAAAATCACCTCTTTTTCCTTCTCTCGATCAGACACTTAGAAAAAAAACGGAAAAAAAAAAAAAAAAAATTTGGATTTTTTCTAAGTACAAAATCGAGAGAGGCTAAAAATCACCTCTTTTTCCTTCTCTCGATCAGACACTTAGAAAAAAAACGGAAAAAAAAAAAAAAAAATTTGGATTTTTTCTAAGTACAAAATCGAGAGAGGCTAAAAATCACCTCTTTTTCCTTCTCTCGATCAGACACTTAGAAAAAAAACGGAAAAAAAAAAAAAAAAATTTTGATTTTTTCTAAGTACAAAATCGAGAGAGGCTAAAAATCACCTCTTTTTCCTTCTCTCGATCGGACACTTAGAAAAAAAAAAAAAAAAAAAAAAATTTGGATTTTTTCTAAGTACAAAATCGAGGGAGGCTAAAAATCACCTCTTTTCCTTCTCTCGATCAGACACTTAGAAAAAAAACGGAAAAAAAAAAAAAAAAATTTGGATTTTTTCTAAGTACAAAATCGAGAGAGGCTAAAAATCACCTCTTTTTCCTTCTCTCGATCGGACACTTAGAAAAAAAAAAAAAAAAAAAAAAATTTGGATTTTTTCTAAGTACAAAATCGAGAGAGGCTAAAATCACCTCTTTTTCCTTCTCTCGATCAGACACTTAGAAAAAAAACGGAAAAAAAAAAAAAAAAATTTGATTTTTTCTAAGTACAAAATCGAGAGAGGCTAAAAATCACCTCTTTTTCCTTCTCTCGATCGGACACTTAGAAAAAAAAAAAAAAAAAAAAAATTTGGATTTTTTCTAAGTACAAAATCGAGAGAGGCTAAAAATCACCTCTTTTTCCTTCTCTCGATCAGACACTTAGAAAAAAAACGGAAAAAAAAAAAAAAAAAATTTTGATTTTTTCTAAGTACAAAATCGAGAGAGGCTAAAAATCACCTCTTTTTCCTTCTCTCGATCGGACACTTAGAAAAAAAAAAAATAAATAAAAAAATTTGGATTTTTTCTAAGTACAAAATCGAGAGAGGCTAAAAATCACCTCTTTTTCCTTCTCTCGATCAGACACTTAGAAAAAAAACGGAAAAAAAAAAAAAAAAAATTT
>NW_026908128.1:0-61773 GCF_033978785.1 Entelurus aequoreus | reverse complement strand
CTCTTTTTCCTTCTCTCGATCAGACACTTAGAAAAAAAACGGAAAAAAAAAAAAAAAAATTTGGATTTTTTCTAAGTACAAAATCGAGAGTGGCTAAAAATCACCTCTTTTTCCTTCTCTCGATCAGACACTTAGAAAAAAAACGGAAAAAAAAAAAAAAAAAATTTGGATTTTTTCTAAGTACAAAATCGAGAGAGGCTAAAAATCACCTCTTTTTCCTTTTCTCGATCAGTAACTTAGAAAAAAAACGGAAAAAAAAAAAAAAAAAATTGGGATTTTTTCTAAGTACAAAATCGAGAGAGGCTAAAAATCACCTCTTTTTCCTTCTCTCGATCAGACACTTAGAAAAAAAACGGAAAAAAAAAAAAAAAAAATTTGGATTTTTTCTAAGTACAAAATCGAGAGTGGCTAAAAATCACCTCTTTTTCCTTCTCTCGATCAGACACTTAGAAAAAAAACGGAAAAAAAAAATAAAAAAATTTGGATTTTTTCTAAGTACAAAATCGAGAGAGGCTAAAAATCACCTCTTTTTCCTTTTCTCGATCAGACACTTAGAAAAAAAAATGAAAAAAAAAAATAAAAAATTGGATTTTTTCTAAGTACAAAATCGAGAGAGGCTAAAAATCACCTCTTTTTCCTTCTCTCGATCAGACACTTAGAAAAAAAACGGAAAAAAAAAAAAAAAAAATTTGGATTTTTTCGAAGTACAAAATCGAGAGTGGCTAAAAATCACCTCTTTTTCCTTCTCTCGATCAGACACTTAGAAAAAAAACGGAAAAAAAAAAAAAAAAATTTGGATTTTTTCTAAGTACAAAATCGAGAGAGGCTAAAAATCACCTCTTTTTCCTTTTCTCGATCAGACACTTAGAAAAAAAACGGAAAAAAAAAAAAAAAAAATTTGGATTTTTTCTTAGTACAAAATCGAGAGAGGCTAAAAATCACCTCTTTTTCCTTTTCTCGATCAGACACTTAGAAAAAAAACGGAAAAAAAAAAAAAAAAAATTTGGATTTTTTCTAAGTACAAAATCGAGAGAGGCTAAAAATCACCTCTTTTTCCTTCTCTCGATCAGACACTTAGAAAAAAAACGGAAAAAAAAAAAAAAAAAATTTGGATTTTTTCTAAGTACAAAATCGAGAGTGGCTAAAAATCACCTCTTTTTCCTTCTCTAGATCAGACACTTAGAAAAAAAACGGAAAAAAAAAATAAAAAAATTTGGATTTTTTCTAAGTACAAAATCGAGAGTGGCTAAAAATCACCTCTTTTTCCTTTTCTCGATCAGACACTTAGAAAAAAAACGGAAAAAAAAAATAAAAAATTTGGATTTTTTCTAAGTACAAAATCGAGAGAGGCTAAAAATCACCTCTTTTTCCTTTTCTCGATCAGACACTTAGGAAAAAAAATGAAAAAAAAAAATAAAAAATTGGATTTTTTCTAAGTACAAAATCGAGAGTGGCTAAAAATCACCTCTTTTTCCTTCTCTCGATCAGACACTTAGAAAAAAAACGGAAAAAAAAAAAAAAAAAATTGGATTTTTTCTAAGTACAAAATCGAGAGAGGCTAAAAATCACCTCTTTTTCCTTCTCTCGATCAGACACTTAAAAAAAAAATGAAAAAAAAAAAAAAAAAATTGGATTTTTTCTAAGTACAAAATCGAGAGAGGCTAAAAATCACCTCTTTTTCCTTCTCTCGATCAGACACTTAGAAAAAAAACGGAAAAAAAAAAAAAAAAAAATTTGGATTTTTTCTAAGTACAAAATCGAGAGAGGCTAAAAATCACCTCTTTTTCCTTTTCTCGATCAGACACTTAGAAAAAAAACGGAAAAAAAAAAAAAAAAAATTTGGATTTTTTCTAAGTACAAAATCGAGAGAGGCTAAAAATCACCTCTTTTTCCTTCTCTCGATCAGACACTTAGAAAAAAAACGGAAAAAAAAAAAAAAAAAATTTGGATTTTTTCTAAGTACAAAATCGAGAGTGGCTAAAAATCACCTCTTTTTCCTTCTCTAGATCAGACACTTAGAAAAAAAACGGAAAAAAAAAATAAAAAAATTTGGATTTTTTCTAAGTACAAAATCGAGAGTGGCTAAAAATCACCTCTTTTTCCTTTTCTCGATCAGACACTTAGAAAAAAAACGGAAAAAAAAAATAAAAAATTTGGATTTTTTCTAAGTACAAAATCGAGAGAGGCTAAAAATCACCTCTTTTTCCTTCTCTCGATCAGACACTTAGAAAAAAAACGGAAAAAAAAAAAAAAAAAAATTGGATTTTTTCTAAGTACAAAATCGAGAGTGGCTAAAAATCACCTCTTTTTCCTTCTCTCGATCAGACACTTAGAAAAAAAACGGAAAAAAAAAAAAAAAAAATTTGGATTTTTTCTAAGTACAAAATCGAGAGAGGCTAAAAATCACCTCTTTTTCCTTTTCTCGATCAGACACTTAGAAAAAAAACGGAAAAAAAAAAAAAAAAAATTTGGATTTTTTCTAAGTACAAAATCGAGAGAGGCTAAAAATCACCTCTTTTTCCTTCTCTCGATCAGACACTTAGAAAAAAAACGGAAAAAAAAAAAAAAAAAATTTGGATTTTTTCTAAGTACAAAATCGAGAGTGGCTAAAAATCACCTCTTTTTCCTTCTCTAGATCAGACACTTAGAAAAAAAACGGAAAAAAAAAATAAAAAAATTTGGATTTTTTCTAAGTACAAAATCGAGAGTGGCTAAAAATCACCTCTTTTTCCTTTTCTCGATCAGACACTTAGAAAAAAAACGGAAAAAAAAAATAAAAAATTTGGATTTTTTCTAAGTACAAAATCGAGAGAGGCTAAAAATCACCTCTTTTTCCTTCTCTCGATCAGACACTTAGAAAAAAAACGGAAAAAAAAAAAAAAAAAAATTGGATTTTTTCTAAGTACAAAATCGAGAGTGGCTAAAAATCACCTCTTTTTCCTTCTCTCGATCAGACACTTAGAAAAAAAACGGAAAAAAAAAAAAAAAAAATTTGGATTTTTTCTAAGTACAAAATCGAGAGAGGCTAAAAATCACCTCTTTTTCCTTCTCTCGATCAGACACTTAGAAAAAAAAATGAAAAAAAAAAATAAAAAATTGGATTTTTTCTAAGTACAAAATCGAGAGAGGCTAAAAATCACCTCTTTTTCCTTCTCTCGATCAGACACTTAGAAAAAAAACGGAAAAAAAAAAAAAAAAAATTTGGATTTTTTCTAAGTACAAAATCGAGAGTGGCTAAAAATCACCTCTTTTTCCTTCTCTCGATCAGACACTTAGAAAAAAAACGGAAAAAAAAAAAAAAAAATTTGGATTTTTTCTAAGTACAAAATCGAGAGAGGCTAAAAATCATCTCTTTTTCCTTTTCTCGATCAGACACTTAGAAAAAAAACGGAAAAAAAAAAAAAAAAAATTTGGATTTTTTCTAAGTACAAAATCGAGAGAGGCTAAAAATCACCTCTTTTTCCTTCTCTCGATCAGACACTTAGAAAAAAAACGGAAAAAAAAAAAAAAAAAAATTGGATTTTTTCTAAGTACAAAATCGAGAGAGGCTAAAAATCACCTCTTTTTCCTTCTCTCGATCAGACACTTAGAAAAAAAACGGAAAAAAAAAATTTGGATTTTTTCTAAGTACAAAATCGAGAGTGGCTAAAAATCACCTCTTTTTCCTTCTCTCGATCAGACACTTAGAAAAAAAACGGAAAAAAAAAAAAAAAAATTTGGATTTTTTCTAAGTACAAAATCGAGAGAGGCTAAAAATCACCTCTTTTTCCTTCTCTCGATCAGACACTTAAAAAAAAAATGAAAAAAAAAAAAAAAAATTGGATTTTTTCTAAGTACAAAATCGAGAGAGGCTAAAAATCACCTCTTTTTCCTTCTCTCGATCAGACACTTAGAAAAAAAACGGAAAAAAAAAATAAAAAAATTTGGATTTTTTCTAAGTACAAAATCGAGAGTGGCTAAAAATCACCTCTTTTTCCTTCTCTCGATCAGACACTTAGAAAAAAAACGGAAAAAAAAAAAAAAAAATTTGGATTTTTTCTAAGTACAAAATCGAGAGAGGCTAAAAATCACCTCTTTTTCCTTTTCTCGATCAGACACTTAGAAAAAAAACGGAAAAAAAAAAAAAAAAAATTTGGATTTTTTCTAAGTACAAAATCGAGAGAGGCTAAAAATCACCTCTTTTTCCTTCTCTCGATCAGACACTTAGAAAAAAAACGGAAAAAAAAAAAAAAAAAATTTGGATTTTTTCTAAGTACAAAATCGAGAGAGGCTAAAAATCACCTCTTTTTCCTTCTCTCGATCAGACACTTAGAAAAAAAAATGAAAAAAAAAAATAAAAATTTGGATTTTTTCTAAGTACAAAATCGAGAGAGGCTAAAAATCACCTCTTTTTCCTTCTCTCGATCAGACACTTAGAAAAAAAACGGAAAAAAAAAAAAAAAAAATTTGGATTTTTTCTAAGTACAAAATCGAGAGTGGCTAAAAATCACCTCTTTTTCCTTCTCTCGATCAGACACTTAGAAAAAAACGGAAAAAAAAAAAAAAAAATTTGGATTTTTTCTAAGTACAAAATCGAGAGAGGCTAAAAATCACCTCTTTTTCCTTTTCTCGATCAGACACTTAGAAAAAAAACGGAAAAAAAAAAAAAAAAAATTTGGATTTTTTCTATGTACAAAATCGAGAGAGGCTAAAAATCACCTCTTTTTCCTTTTCTCGATCAGACACTTAGAAAAAAAAATGAAAAAAAAAAAAAAAAAATTGGATTTTTTCTAAGTACAAAATCGAGAGAGGCTAAAAATCACCTCTTTTTCCTTCTCTCGATCAGACACTTAGAAAAAAAACGGAAAAAAAAAAAAAAAAAATTTGGATTTTTTCTAAGTACAAAATCGAGAGTGGCTAAAAATCACCTCTTTTTCCTTCTCTCGATCAGACACTTAGAAAAAAAACGGAAAAAAAAAAAAAAAAATTTGGATTTTTTCTAAGTACAAAATCGAGAGAGGCTAAAAATCACCTCTTTTTCCTTTTCTCGATCAGACACTTAGAAAAAAAACGGAAAAAAAAAAAAAAAAAATTTGGATTTTTTCTAAGTACAAAATCGAGAGAGGCTAAAAATCACCTCTTTTTCCTTCTCTCGATCAGACACTTAGAAAAAAAACGGAAAAAAAAAAAAAAAAAATTTGGATTTTTTCTAAGTACAAAATCGAGAGTGGCTAAAAATCACCTCTTTTTCCTTCTCTCGATCAGACACTTAGAAAAAAAACGGGAAAAAAAAAAAAAAAAATTTGGATTTTTTCTAAGTACAAAATCGAGAGAGGCTAAAAATCACCTCTTTTTCCTTTTCTCGATCAGACACTTAGGAAAAAAAATGAAAAAAAAAAAATAAAAAATTGGATTTTTTCTAAGTACAAAATCGAGAGAGGCTAAAAATCACCTCTTTTTCCTTCTCTCGATCAGACACTTAGAAAAAAAACGGAAAAAAAAAAATAAAAATTTGGATTTTTTCTAAGTACAAAATCGAGAGAGGCTAAAAATCACCTCTTTTTCCTTCTCTCGATCAGACACTTAGAAAAAAAACGGAAAAAAAAAAAAAAAAAAATTGGATTTTTTCTAAGTACAAAATCGAGAGTGGCTAAAAATCACCTCTTTTTCCTTCTCTCGATCAGACACTTAGAAAAAAAACGGAAAAAAAAAAAAAAAAATTTGGATTTTTTCTAAGTACAAAATCGAGAGAGGCTAAAAATCACCTCTTTTTCCTTCTCTCGATCAGACACTTAGAAAAAAAACGGAAAAAAAAAAATTTGGATTTTTTCTAAGTACAAAATCGAGAGTGGCTAAAAATCACCTCTTTTTCCTTCTCTCGATCAGACACTTAGAAAAAAAACGGAAAAAAAAAAAAAAAAATTTGGATTTTTTCTAAGTACAAAATCGAGAGAGGCTAAAAATCACCTCTTTTTCCTTCTCTCGATCAGACACTTAAAAAAAAAATGAAAAAAAAAAAAAAAAAATTGGATTTTTTCTAAGTACAAAATCGAGAGTGGCTAAAAATCACCTCTTTTTCCTTCTCTCGATCAGACACTTAGAAAAAAAACGGAAAAAAAAAAAAAAAAAATTTGGATTTTTTCTAAGTACAAAATCGAGAGAGGCTAAAAATCACCTCTTTTTCCTTCTCTCGATCAGACACTTAGAAAAAAAACGGAAAAAAAAAAAAAAAAATTTGGATTTTTTCTAAGTACAAAATCGAGAGAGGCTAAAAATCACCTCTTTTTCCTTCTCTCGATCAGACACTTAGAAAAAAAACGGAAAAAAAAAAAAAAAAAATTTGGATTTTTTCTAAGTACAAAATCGAGAGTGGCTAAAAATCACCTCTTTTTCCTTCTCTCGATCAGACACTTAGAAAAAAAAATGAAAAAAAAAAAAAAAAAATTGGATTTTTTCTAAGTACAAAATCGAGAGAGGCTAAAAATCACCTCTTTTTCCTTCTCTCGATCAGACACTTAGAAAAAAAACGGAAAAAAAAAAAAAAAAAATTTGGATTTTTTCTAAGTACAAAATCGAGAGTGGCTAAAAATCACCTCTTTTTCCTTCTCTCGATCAGACACTTAGAAAAAAAACAGAAAAAAAAAAAAAAAAATTGGATTTTTTCTAAGTACAAAATCGAGAGAGGCTAAAAATCACCTCTTTTTCCTTTTCTCGATCAGACACTTAGAAAAAAAACGGAAAAAAAAAAAAAAAAAATTTGGATTTTTTCTAAGTACAAAATCGAGAGAGGCTAAAAATCACCTCTTTTTCCTTCTCTCGATCAGACACTTAGAAAAAAAACGGAAAAAAAAAAAAAAAAAATTTGGATTTTTTCTAAGTACAAAATCGAGAGTGGCTAAAAATCACCTCTTTTTCCTTCTCTCGATCAGACACTTAGAAAAAAAACGGAAAAAAAAAAAAAAAAAATTTGGATTTTTTCTAAGTACAAAATCGAGAGAGGCTAAAAATCACCTCTTTTTCCTTTTCTCGATCAGACACTTAGAAAAAAAAATGAAAAAAAAAAATAAAAAATTGGATTTTTTCTAAGTACAAAATCGAGAGAGGCTAAAAATCACCTCTTTTTCCTTCTCTCGATCAGACACTTAGAAAAAAAACGGAAAAAAAAAAAAAAAAATTTGGATTTTTTCTAAGTACAAAATCGAGAGTGGCTAAAAATCACCTCTTTTTCCTTCTCTCGATCAGACACTTAGAAAAAAAACGGAAAAAAAAAAAAAAAAATGTGGATTTTTTCTAAGTACAAAATCGAGAGAGGCTAAAAATCACCTCTTTTTCCTTTTCTCGATCAGACACTTAGAAAAAAAACGGAAAAAAAAAAAAAAAAATTTGGATTTTTTCTAAGTACAAAATCGAGAGAGGCTAAAAATCACCTCTTTTTCCTTTTCTCGATCAGACACTTAGAAAAAAAAATGAAAAAAAAAAAAAAAAAATTGGATTTTTTTCTAAGTACAAAATCGAGAGAGGCTAAAAATCACCTCTTTTTCCTTCTCTCGATCAGACACTTAGAAAAAAAACGGAAAAAAAAAAAAAAAAAATTTGGATTTTTTCTAAGTACAAAATCGAGAGTGGCTAAAAATCACCTCTTTTTCCTTCTCTCGATCAGACACTTAGAAAAAAAACGGAAAAAAAAAAAAAAAAAATTTGGATTTTTTCTAAGTACAAAATCGAGAGTGGCTAAAAATCACCTCTTTTTCCTTCTCTCGATCAGACACTTAAAAAAAAAAGGAAAAAAAAAAAAAAAAAATTTGGATTTTTTCTAAGTACAAAATCGAGAGAGGCTAAAAATCACCTCTTTTTCCTTTTCTCGATCAGACACTTAGAAAAAAAAATGAAAAAAAAAAATAAAAAATTGGATTTTTTCTAAGTACAAAATCGAGAGAGGCTAAAAATCACCTATTTTTCCTTCTCTCGATCAGACACTTAGAAAAAAAACGGAAAAAAAAAAAAAAAAAATTTGGATTTTTTCTAAGTACAAAATCGAGAGTGGCTAAAAATCACCTCTTTTTCCTTCTCTCGATCAGACACTTAGAAAAAAAAATGAAAAAAAAAAAAAAAAATTGGATTTTTTCTAAGTACAAAATCGAGAGAGGCTAAAAATCACCTCTTTTTCCTTCTCTCGATCAGACACTTAGAAAAAAAACGGAAAAAAAAAAAAAAAAAATTTGGATTTTTTCTAAGTACAAAATCGAGAGTGGCTAAAAATCACCTCTTTTTCCTTCTCTCGATCAGACACTTAGAAAAAAAACAGAAAAAAAAAAAAAAAAATTGGATTTTTTCTAAGTACAAAATCGAGAGAGGCTAAAAATCACCTCTTTTTCCTTTTCTCGATCAGACACTTAGAAAAAAAACGGAAAAAAAAAAAAAAAAAATTTGGATTTTTTCTAAGTACAAAATCGAGAGAGGCTAAAAATCACCTCTTTTTCCTTCTCTCGATCAGACACTTAGAAAAAAAACGGAAAAAAAAAAAAAAAAAATTTGGATTTTTTCTAAGTACAAAATCGAGAGTGGCTAAAAATCACCTCTTTTTCCTTCTCTCGATCAGACACTTAGAAAAAAAACGGAAAAAAAAAAAATAAAAATTTGGATTTTTTCTAAGTACAAAATCGAGAGAGGCTAAAAATCACCTCTTTTTCCTTTTCTCGATCAGACACTTAGAAAAAAAAATGAAAAAAAAAAATAAAAAATTGGATTTTTTCTAAGTACAAAATCGAGAGAGGCTAAAAATCACCTCTTTTTCCTTCTCTCGATCAGACACTTAGAAAAAAAACGGAAAAAAAAAAAAAAAAATTTGGATTTTTTCTAAGTACAAAATCGAGAGTGGCTAAAAATCACCTCTTTTTCCTTCTCTCGATCAGACACTTAGAAAAAAAACGGAAAAAAAAAAAAAAAAATGTGGATTTTTTCTAAGTACAAAATCGAGAGAGGCTAAAAATCACCTCTTTTTCCTTTTCTCGATCAGACACTTAGAAAAAAAACGGAAAAAAAAAAAAAAAAATTTGGATTTTTTCTAAGTACAAAATCGAGAGAGGCTAAAAATCACCTCTTTTTCCTTTTCTCGATCAGACACTTAGAAAAAAAAATGAAAAAAAAAAAAAAAAAATTGGATTTTTTTCTAAGTACAAAATCGAGAGAGGCTAAAAATCACCTCTTTTTCCTTCTCTCGATCAGACACTTAGAAAAAAAACGGAAAAAAAAAAAAAAAAAAATTGGATTTTTTCTAAGTACAAAATCGAGAGTGGCTAAAAATCACCTCTTTTTCCTTCTCTCGATCAGACACTTAGAAAAAAAACGGAAAAAAAAAAAAAAAAAATTTGGATTTTTTCTAAGTACAAAATCGAGAGTGGCTAAAAATCACCTCTTTTTCCTTCTCTCGATCAGACACTTAGAAAAAAAACGGAAAAAAAAAATAAAAAAATTTGGATTTTTTCTAAGTACAAAATCGAGAGAGGCTAAAAATCACCTCTTTTTCCTTTTCTCGATCAGACACTTAGAAAAAAAAATGAAAAAAAAAAAATAAAAAATTGGATTTTTTCTAAGTACAAAATCGAGAGAGGCTAAAAATCACCTCTTTTTCCTTCTCTCGATCAGACACTTAGAAAAAAAACGGAAAAAAAAAAAAAAAAAATTTGGATTTTTTCTAAGTACAAAATCGAGAGAGGCTAAAAATCACCTCTTTTTCCTTTTCTCGATCAGACACTTAGAAAAAAAAATGAAAAAAAAAAAAAAAAAATTGGATTTTTTTTAAGTACAAAATCGAGAGAGGCTAAAAATCACCTCTTTTTCCTTCTCTCGATCAGACACTTAGAAAAAAAACGGAAAAAAAAAAAAAAAAAATTTGGATTTTTTCTAAGTACAAAATCGAGAGTGGCTAAAAATCACCTCTTTTTCCTTCTCTCGATCAGACACTTAGAAAAAAAACAGAAAAAAAAAAAAAAAAATTGGATTTTTTCTAAGTACAAAATCGAGAGAGGCTAAAAATCACCTCTTTTTCCTTTTCTCGATCAGACACTTAGAAAAAAAACGGAAAAAAAAAAAAAAAAAATTTGGATTTTTTCTAAGTACAAAATCGAGAGAGGCTAAAAATCACCTCTTTTTCCTTCTCTCGATCAGACACTTAGAAAAAAAACGGAAAAAAAAAAAAAAAAAATTTGGATTTTTTCTAAGTACAAAATCGAGAGTGGCTAAAAATCACCTCTTTTTCCTTCTCTCGATCAGACACTTAGAAAAAAAACGGAAAAAAAAAAAAAAAAAATTTGGATTTTTTCTAAGTACAAAATCGAGAGAGGCTAAAAATCACCTCTTTTTCCTTTTCTCGATCAGACACTTAGAAAAAAAAATGAAAAAAAAAAATAAAAAATTGGATTTTTTCTAAGTACAAAATCGAGAGAGGCTAAAAATCACCTGTTTTTCCTTCTCTCGATCAGACACTTAGAAAAAAAACGGAAAAAAAAAAAAAAAAATTTGGATTTTTTCTAAGTACAAAATCGAGAGTGGCTAAAAATCACCTCTTTTTCCTTCTCTCGATCAGACACTTAGAAAAAAAACGGAAAAAAAAAAAAAAAAATTTGGATTTTTTCTAAGTACAAAATCGAGAGAGGCTAAAAATCACCTCTTTTTCCTTTTCTCGATCAGACACTTAGAAAAAAAACGGAAAAAAAAAAAAAAAAATTTGGATTTTTTCTAAGTACAAAATCGAGAGAGGCTAAAAATCACCTCTTTTTCCTTTTCTCGATCAGACACTTAGAAAAAAAAATGAAAAAAAAAAAAAAAAAATTGGATTTTTTTCTAAGTACAAAATCGAGAGAGGCTAAAAATCACCTCTTTTTCCTTCTCTCGATCAGACACTTAGAAAAAAAACGGAAAAAAAAAAAAAAAAAATTTGGATTTTTTCTAAGTACAAAATCGAGAGTGGCTAAAAATCACCTCTTTTTCCTTCTCTCGATCAGACACTTAGAAAAAAAACGGAAAAAAAAAAAAAAAAAATTTGGATTTTTTCTAAGTACAAAATCGAGAGTGGCTAAAAATCACCTCTTTTTCCTTCTCTCGATCAGACACTTAGAAAAAAAACGGAAAAAAAAAAAAAAAAAATTTGGATTTTTTCTAAGTACAAAATCGAGAGAGGCTAAAAATCACCTCTTTTTCCTTTTCTCGATCAGACACTTAGAAAAAAAAATGAAAAAAAAAAATAAAAAATTGGATTTTTTCTAAGTACAAAATCGAGAGAGGCTAAAAATCACCTCTTTTTCCTTCTCTCGATCAGACACTTAGAAAAAAAACGGAAAAAAAAAAAAAAAAAATTTGGATTTTTTCTAAGTACAAAATCGAGAGAGGCTAAAAATCACCTCTTTTTCCTTTTCTCGATCAGACACTTAGAAAAAAAAATGAAAAAAAAAAATAAAAAATTGGATTTTTTCTAAGTACAAAATCGAGAGAGGCTAAAAATCACCTCTTTTTCCTTCTCTCGATCAGACACTTAGAAAAAAAACGGAAAAAAAAAAAAAAAAAATTTGGATTTTTTCTAAGTACAAAATCGAGAGTGGCTAAAAATCACCTCTTTTTCCTTCTCTCGATCAGACACTTAGAAAAAAAACGGAAAAAAAAAAAAAAAAATTTGGATTTTTTCTAAGTACAAAATCGAGAGAGGCTAAAAATCACCTCTTTTTCCTTTTCTCGATCAGACACTTAGAAAAAAAACGGGAAAAAAAAAAAATAAAATTTGGATTTTTTCTAAGTACAAAATCGAGAGAGGCTAAAAATCACCTCTTTTTCCTTTTCTCGATCAGACACTTAGAAAAAAAAATGAAAAAAAAAAAAAAAAAATCGGATTTTTTCTAAGTACAAAATCGAGAGAGGCTAAAAATCACCTCTTTTTCCTTCTCTCGATCAGACACTTAGAAAAAAAACGGAAAAAAAAAAAAAAAAAAATTTGGATTTTTTTCTAAGTACAAAATCGAGAGTGGCTAAAAATCACCTCTTTTTCCTTCTCTCGATCAGACACTTAGAAAAAAAACGGAAAAAAAAAAAAAAAAAAATTGGATTTTTTCTAAGTACAAAATCGAGAGAGGCTAAAAATCACCTCTTTTTCCTTTTCTCGATCAGACACTTAGAAAAAAAACGGAAAAAAAAAAAAAAAAAATTTGGATTTTTTCTAAGTACAAAATCGAGAGTGGCTAAAAATCACCTCTTTTTCCTTCTCTCGATCAGACACTTAGAAAAAAAACGGAAAAAAAAAAAAAAAAATTTGGATTTTTTCTAAGTACAAAATCGAGAGTGGCTAAAAATCACCTCTTTTTCCTTCTCTCGATCAGACACTTAGAAAAAAAACGGAAAAAAAAAAAAAAAAAATTTGGATTTTTTCTAAGTACAAAATCGAGAGAGGCTAAAAATCACCTCTTTTTCCTTTTCTCGATCAGACACTTAGAAAAAAAACGGAAAAAAAAAAAAAAAAAAATTGGATTTTTTCTAAGTACAAAATCGAGAGTGGCTAAAAATCACCTCTTTTTCCTTTTCTCGATCAGACACTTAGAAAAAAAACGGAAAAAAAAAAAAAAAAAATTTGGATTATTTCTAAGTACAAAATCGAGAGAGGCTAAAAATCACCTCTTTTTCCTTCTCTCGATCAGACACTTAGAAAAAAAACGGAAAAAAAAAAAAAAAAAATTTGGATTTTTTCTAAGTACAAAATCGAGAGTGGCTAAAAATCACCTCTTTTTCCTTCTCTCGATCAGACACTTAGAAAAAAAACGGAAAAAAAAAAAAAAAATTTGGATTTTTTCTAAGTACAAAATCGAGAGAGGCTAAAAATCACCTCTTTTTCCTTTTCTCGATCAGACACTTAGAAAAAAAAATGAAAAAAAAAAATAAAAAATTGGATTTTTTCTAAGTACAAAATCGAGAGAGGCTAAAAATCACCTCTTTTTCCTTCTCTCGATCAGACACTTAGAAAAAAAACGGAAAAAAAAAAAAAAAAATTTGGATTTTTTCTAAGTACAAAATCGAGAGAGGCTAAAAATCACCTCTTTTTCCTTTTCTCGATCAGACACTTAGAAAAAAAACGGAAAAAAAAAAAAAAAAAAATTTGGATTTTTTCTAAGTACAAAATCGAGAGAGGCTAAAAATCACCTCTTTTTCCTTCTCTCGATCAGACACTTAGAAAAAAAACGGAAAAAAAAAAAAAAAAAAATTTGGATTTTTTCTAAGTACAAAATCGAGAGTGGCTAAAAATCACCTCTTTTTCCTTCTCTCGATCAGACACTTTAGAAAAAAAACGGAAAAAAAAAAAAAAAAATTTGGATTTTTTCTAAGTACAAAATCGAGAGAGGCTAAAAATCACCTCTTTTTCCTTTTCTCGATCAGACACTTAGAAAAAAAAATGAAAAAAAAAAACAAAAAATTGGATTTTTTCTAAGTACAAAATCGAGAGAGGCTAAAAATCACCTCTTTTTCCTTCTCTCGATCAGACACTTAGAAAAAAAACGGAAAAAAAAAAAAAAAAATTTGGATTTTTTCTAAGTACAAAATCGAGAGAGGCTAAAAATCACCTCTTTTTCCTTTTCTCGATCAGACACTTAGAAAAAAAACGGAAAAAAAAAAAAAAAAAAATTGGATTTTTTCTAAGTACAAAATCGAGAGAGGCTAAAAATCACCTCTTTTTCCTTTTCTCGATCAGACACTTAGAAAAAAAAATGAAAAAAAAAAAAAAAAAATTGGATTTTTTCTAAGTACAAAATCGAGAGAGGCTAAAAATCACCTCTTTTTCCTTCTCTCGATCAGACACTTAGAAAAAAAACGGAAAAAAAAAAATAAAAAATTTGGATTTTTTCTAAGTACAAAATCGAGAGTGGCTAAAAATCACCTCTTTTTCCTTCTCTCGATCAGACACTTAGAAAAAAAACGGAAAAAAAAGAGGTGATTTTTAGCCTCTCTCGATTTTGTACTTAGAAAAAATCCAAATTTTTTTTTTTTTTTTTCCCGTTTTTTTTCTAAGTGTCTGATCGAGAGAAGGAAAAAGAGGTGATTTTTAGCCACTCTCGATTTTGTACTTAGAAAAAATCCAAATTTTTTTTTTTTTTTTTTCCGTTTTTTTTCTAAGTGTCTGATCGAGAGAAGGAAAAAGAGGTGATTTTTAGCCTCTCTCGATTTTGTACTTAGAAAAAATCCAATTTTTTTTTTTTTTTTTTCATTTTTTTTTCTAAGTGTCTGATCGAGAGAAGGAAAAAGAGGTGATTTTTAGCCACTCTCGATTTTGTACTTAGAAAAAATCCAAATTTTTTTTTTTTTTTTTTCCGTTTTTTTTCTAAGTGTCTGATCGAGAAAAGGAAAAAGAGGTGATTTTTAGCCTCTCTCGATTTTGTACTTAGAAAAAATCCAATTTTTTTTTTTTTTTTTTCCGTTTTTTTTCTAAGTGTCTGATCGAGAGAAGGAAAAAGAGGTGATTTTTAGCCACTCTCGATTTTGTACTTAGAAAAAATCCAAATTTTTTTTTTTTTTTTTCCGTTTTTTTTCTAAGTGTCTGATCGAGAGAAGGAAAAAGAGGTGATTTTTAGCCTCTCTCGATTTTGTACTTAGAAAAAAATCCAATTTTTTTTTTTTTTTTTCATTTTTTTTTCTAAGTGTCTGATCGAGAAAAGGAAAAAGAGGTGATTTTTAGCCACTCTCGATTTTGTACTTAGAAAAAATCCAAATTTTTTTTTTTTTTTTTTCCGTTTTTTTTCTAAGTGTCTGATCGAGAAAAGGAAAAAGAGGTGATTTTTAGCCTCTCTCGATTTTGTACTTAGAAAAAATCCAAATTTTTTTTTTTTTTTTTTCCGTTTTTTTTCTAAGTGTCTGATCGAGAGAAGGAAAAAGAGGTGATTTTTAGCCACTCTCGATTTTGTACTTAGAAAAAATCCAAATTTTTTTTTTTTTTTTTTCCGTTTTTTTTCTAAGTGTCTGATCGAGAGAAGGAAAAAGAGGTGATTTTTAGCCTCTCTCGATTTTGTACTTAGAAAAAATCCAATTTTTTTTTTTTTTTTTTCATTTTTTTTCTAAGTGTCTGATCGAGAGAAGGAAAAAGAGGTGATTTTTAGCCACTCTCGATTTTGTACTTAGAAAAAATCCAAATTTTTTTTTTTTTTTTTTCCGTTTTTTTTCTAAGTGTCTGATCGAGAGAAGGAAAAAGAGGTGATTTTTAGCCTCTCTCGATTTTGTACTTAGAAAAAATCCAATTTTTTTTTTTTTTTTTTCATTTTTTTTTCTAAGTGTCTGATCGAGAGAAGGAAAAAGAGGTGATTTTTAGCCACTCTCGATTTTGTACTTAGAAAAAATCCAAATTTTTTTATTTTTTTTTTCCGTTTTTTTTCTAAGTGTCTGATCGAGAAAAGGAAAAAGAGGTGATTTTTAGCCACTCTCGATTTTGTACTTAGAAAAAATCCAAATTTTTTTTTTTTTTTTTTCCGTTTTTTTTCTAAGTGTCTGATCGAGAGAAGGAAAAAGAGGTGATTTTTAGCCACTCTCGATTTTGTACTTAGAAAAAATCCAAATTTTTTTTTTTTTTTTTCCGTTTTTTTTCTAAGTGTCTGATCGAGAGAAGGAAAAAGAGGTGATTTTTAGCCACTCTCGATTTTGTACTTAGAAAAAATCCAAATTTTTTTTTTTTTTTTTTTCCGTTTTTTTTCTAAGTGTCTGATCGAGAGAAGGAAAAAGAGGTGATTTTTAGCCTCTCTCGATTTTGTACTTAGAAAAAATCCAATTTTTTTTTTTTTTTTTTCATTTTTTTTTCTAAGTGTCTGATCGAGAAAAGGAAAAAGAGGTGATTTTTAGCCTCTCTCGATTTTGTACTTAGAAAAAATCCAATTTTTTTTTTTTTTTTTTCCCGTTTTTTTTCTAAGTGTCTGATCGAGAAAAGGAAAAAGAGGTGATTTTTAGCCTCTCTCGATTTTGTACTTAGAAAAAATCCAAATTTTTTTTTTTTTTTTTCCGTTTTTTTTCTAAGTGTCTCATCGAGAGAAGGAAAAAGAGGTGATTTTTAGCCACTCTCGATTTTGTACTTAGAAAAAATCCAAATTTTTTTTTTTTTTTTTTCCGTTTTTTTTCTAAGTGTCTGATCGAGAGAAGGAAAAAGAGAAGAAAAACGGAAAAAAAAAAAAAAAAATTTGGATTTTTTCTAAGTACAAAATCGAGAGAGGCTAAAAATCACCTCTTTTTCCTTTTCTCGATCAGACACTTAGAAAAAAAACGGAAAAAAAAAAAAAAAAAAATTTGGATTTTTTCTAAGTACAAAATCGAGAGAGGCTAAAAATCACCTCTTTTTCCTTTTCTCGATCAGACACTTAGAAAAAAAAATGAAAAAAAAAAAAAAAAAAAATTGGATTTTTTCTAAGTACAAAATCGAGAGAGGCTAAAAATCACCTCTTTTTCCTTCTCTCGATCAGACACTTAGAAAAAAAACGGAAAAAAAAAAAAAAAAAATTTGGATTTTTTCTAAGTACAAAATCGAGAGTGGCTAAAAATCACCTCTTTTTCCTTCTCTCGATCAGACACTTAGAAAAAAAACGGAAAAAAAAAAATAATAATTTGGATTTTTTCTAAGTACAAAATCGAGAGAGGCTAAAAATCACCTCTTTTTCCTTTTCTCGATCAGACACTTAGAAAAAAAACGGAAAAAAAAAAAAAAAAATTTGGATTTTTTCTAAGTACAAAATCGAGAGTGGCTAAAAATCACCTCTTTTTCCTTCTCTCGATCAGACACTTAGAAAAAAAACGGAAAAAAAAAAAAAAAAATTTGGATTTTTTCTAAGTACAAAATCGAGAGTGGCTAAAAATCACCTCTTTTTCCTTCTCTCGATCAGACACTTAGAAAAAAAAATGAAAAAAAAAAAAAAAAAATTGGATTTTTTCTAAGTACAAAATCGAGAGAGGCTAAAAATCACCTCTTTTTCCTTCTCTCGATCAGACACTTAGAAAAAAAACGGAAAAAAAAAAAAAAAAAATTTGGATTTTTTCTAAGTACAAAATCGAGAGTGGCTAAAAATCACCTCTTTTTCTTTCTCTCGATCAGACACTTAGAAAAAAAAATGAAAAAAAAAAAAAAAAAAATTGGATTTTTTCTAAGTACAAAATCGAGAGAGGCTAAAAATCACCTCTTTTTCCTTCTCTCGATCAGACACTTAGAAAAAAAACGGAAAAAAAAAAAATAAAAATTTGGATTTTTTCTAAGTACAAAATCGAGAGAGGCTAAAAATCACCTCTTTTTCCTTTTCTCGATCAGACACTTAGAAAAAAAACGGAAAAAAAAAAAAAAAAAATTTGGATTTTTTCTAAGTACAAAATCGAGAGTGGCTAAAAATCACCTCTTTTTCCTTCTCTCGATCAGACACTTAGAAAAAAAACGGAAAAAAAAAAAAAAAAAATTTGGATTTTTTCTAAGTACAAAATCGAGAGTGGCTAAAAATCACCTCTTTTTCCTTCTCTCGATCAGACACTTAGAAAAAAAAATGAAAAAAAAAAAAAAAAAATTGGATTTTTTCTAAGTACAAAATCGAGAGAGGCTAAAAATCACCTCTTTTTCCTTCTCTCGATCAGACACTTAGAAAAAAAACGGAAAAAAAAAAAAAAAAAATTTGGATTTTTTCTAAGTACAAAATCGAGAGAGGCTAAAAATCACCTCTTTTTCCTTTTCTCGATCAGACACTTAGAAAAAAAACGGAAAAAAAAAAAAAAAAAATGTGGATTTTTTCTAAGTACAAAATCGAGAGAGGCTAAAAATCACCTCTTTTTCCTTCTCTCGATCAGACACTTAGAAAAAAAACGGAAAAAAAAAAAAAAAAATTTGGATTTTTTCTAAGTACAAAATCGAGAGTGGCTAAAAATCACCTCTTTTTCCTTCTCTCGATCAGACACTTAGAAAAAAAACGGAAAAAAAAAAAAAAAAAAATTGGATTTTTTCTAAGTACAAAATCGAGAGAGGCTAAAAATCACCTCTTTTTCCTTCTCTCGATCAGACACTTAGAAAAAAAACGGAAAAAAAAAAAAAAAAAATTTGGATTTTTTCTAAGTACAAAATCGAGAGTGGCTAAAAATCACCTCTTTTTCCTTCTCTCGATCAGACACTTAGAAAAAAAACGGAAAAAAAAAAAAAAAAAATTTGGATTTTTTCTAAGTACAAAATCGAGAGAGGCTAAAAATCACCTCTTTTTCCTTTTCTCGATCAGACACTTAGAAAAAAAAATGAAAAAAAAAAATAAAAAATTGGATTTTTTCTAAGTACAAAATCGAGAGAGGCTAAAAATCACCTCTTTTTCCTTCTCTCGATCAGACACTTAGAAAAAAAACGGAAAAAAAAAAAAAAAAAATTTGGATTTTTTCTAAGTACAAAATCGAGAGTGGCTAAAAATCACCTCTTTTTCCTTCTCTCGATCAGACACTTAGAAAAAAAAATGAAAAAAAAAAAAAAAAAAATTGGATTTTTTCTAAGTACAAAATCGAGAGAGGCTAAAAATCACCTCTTTTTCCTTCTCTCGATCAGACACTTAGAAAAAAAACGGAAAAAAAAAAAAAAAAAATTTGGATTTTTTCTAAGTACAAAATCGAGAGTGGCTAAAAATCACCTCTTTTTCCTTCTCTCGATCAGACACTTAGAAAAAAAAATGAAAAAAAAAAAAAAAAAATTGGATTTTTTCTAAGTACAAAATCGAGAGAGGCTAAAAATCACCTCTTTTTCCTTCTCTCGATCAGACACTTAGAAAAAAAACGGAAAAAAAAAAAAAAAAAATTTGGATTTTTTCTAAGTACAAAATCGAGAGTGGCTAAAAATCACCTCTTTTTCCTTCTCTCGATCAGACACTTAGAAAAAAAACGGAAAAAAAAAAAAAAAAAAATTTGGATTTTTTCTAAGTACAAAATCGAGAGTGGCTAAAAATCACCTCTTTTTCCTTCTCTCGATCAGACACTTAGAAAAAAAACGGAAAAAAAAAAAAAAAAAATTTGGATTTTTTCTAAGTACAAAATCGAGAGAGGCTAAAAATCACCTCTTTTTCCTTTTCTCGATCAGACACTTAGAAAAAAAAATGAAAAAAAAAAATAAAAAATTGGATTTTTTCTAAGTACAAAATCGAGAGAGGCTAAAAATCACCTCTTTTTCCTTCTCTCGATCAGACACTTAGAAAAAAAACGGAAAAAAAAAAAAAAAAAATTTGGATTTTTTCTAAGTACAAAATCGAGAGAGGCTAAAAATCACCTCTTTTTCCTTTTCTCGATCAGACACTTAGAAAAAAAAATGAAAAAAAAAAATAAAAAATTGGATTTTTTCTAAGTACAAAATCGAGAGAGGCTAAAAATCACCTCTTTTTCCTTCTCTCGATCAGACACTTAGAAAAAAAACGGAAAAAAAAAAAAAAAAAATTTGGATTTTTTCTAAGTACAAAATCGAGAGTGGCTAAAAATCACCTCTTTTTCCTTCTCTCGATCAGACACTTAGAAAAAAAACGGAAAAAAAAAAAAAAAAATTTGGATTTTTTCTAAGTACAAAATCGAGAGAGGCTAAAAATCACCTCTTTTTCCTTTTCTCGATCAGACACTTAGAAAAAAAACGGGAAAAAAAAAAAATAAAATTTGGATTTTTTCTAAGTACAAAATCGAGAGAGGCTAAAAATCACCTCTTTTTCCTTTTCTCGATCAGACACTTAGAAAAAAAAATGAAAAAAAAAAAAAAAAAATTGGATTTTTTCTAAGTACAAAATCGAGAGAGGCTAAAAATCACCTCTTTTTCCTTCTCTCGATCAGACACTTAGAAAAAAAACGGAAAAAAAAAAAAAAAAAAATTTGGATTTTTTTCTAAGTACAAAATCGAGAGTGGCTAAAAATCACCTCTTTTTCCTTCTCTCGATCAGACACTTAGAAAAAAAATGGAAAAAAAAAAAAAAAAAAATTGGATTTTTTCTAAGTACAAAATCGAGAGAGGCTAAAAATCACCTCTTTTTCCTTTTCTCGATCAGACACTTAGAAAAAAAACGGAAAAAAAAAAAAAAAAAAATTTGGATTTTTTCTAAGTACAAAATCGAGAGTGGCTAAAAATCACCTCTTTTTCCTTCTCTCGATCAGACACTTAGAAAAAAAACGGAAAAAAAAAAAAAAAAAATTGGATTTTTTCTAAGTACAAAATCGAGAGTGGCTAAAAATCACCTCTTTTTCCTTCTCTCGATCAGACACTTAGAAAAAAAACGGAAAAAAAAAAAAAAAAAATTTGGATTTTTTTCTAAGTACAAAATCGAGAGAGGCTAAAAATCACCTCTTTTTCCTTTTCTCGATCAGACACTTAGAAAAAAAACGGAAAAAAAAAAAAAAAAAAAATTGGATTTTTTCTAAGTACAAAATCGAGAGTGGCTAAAAATCACCTCTTTTTCCTTTTCTCGATCAGACACTTAGAAAAAAAACGGAAAAAAAAAAAAAAAAAATTTGGATTATTTCTAAGTACAAAATCGAGAGAGGCTAAAAATCACCTCTTTTTCCTTCTCTCGATCAGACACTTAGAAAAAAAACGGAAAAAAAAAAAAAAAAAATTTGGATTTTTTCTAAGTACAAAATCGAGAGTGGCTAAAAATCACCTCTTTTTCCTTCTCTCGATCAGACACTTAGAAAAAAAACGGAAAAAAAAAAAAAAAATTTGGATTTTTTCTAAGTACAAAATCGAGAGAGGCTAAAAATCACCTCTTTTTCCTTTTCTCGATCAGACACTTAGAAAAAAAAATGAAAAAAAAAAATAAAAAATTGGATTTTTTCTAAGTACAAAATCGAGAGAGGCTAAAAATCACCTCTTTTTCCTTCTCTCGATCAGACACTTAGAAAAAAAACGGAAAAAAAAAAAAAAAAATTTGGATTTTTTCTAAGTACAAAATCGAGAGAGGCTAAAAATCACCTCTTTTTCCTTTTCTCGATCAGACACTCAGAAAAAAAACGGAAAAAAAAAAAAAAAAAAATTTGGATTTTTTCAAAGTACAAAATCGAGAGAGGCTAAAAATCACCTCTTTTTCCTTCTCTCGATCAGACACTTAGAAAAAAAACGGAAAAAAAAAAAAAAAAAAATTTGGATTTTTTCTAAGTACAAAATCGAGAGTGGCTAAAAATCACCTCTTTTTCCTTCTCTCGATCAGACACTTAGAAAAAAAACGGAAAAAAAAAAAAAAAAATTTGGATTTTTTCTAAGTACAAAATCGAGAGAGGCTAAAAATCACCTCTTTTTCCTTTTCTCGATCAGACACTTAGAAAAAAAAATGAAAAAAAAAAATAAAAAATTGGATTTTTTCTAAGTACAAAATCGAGAGAGGCTAAAAATCACCTCTTTTTCCTTCTCTCGATCAGACACTTAGAAAAAAAACGGAAAAAAAAAAAAAAAAATTTGGATTTTTTCTAAGTACAAAATCGAGAGAGGCTAAAAATCACCTCTTTTTCCTTTTCTCGATCAGACACTTAGAAAAAAAACGGAAAAAAAAAAAAAAAAAATTTGGATTTTTTCTAAGTACAAAATCGAGAGAGGCTAAAAATCACCTCTTTTTCCTTTTCTCGATCAGACACTTAGAAAAAAAAATGAAAAAAAAAAAAAAAAAAATTGGATTTTTTCTAAGTACAAAATCGAGAGAGGCTAAAAATCACCTCTTTTTCCTTCTCTCGATCAGACACTTAGAAAAAAAACGGAAAAAAAAAAAAAAAAAATTTGGATTTTTTCTAAGTACAAAATCGAGAGTGGCTAAAAATCACCTCTTTTTCCTTCTCTCGATCAGACACTTAGAAAAAAAACGGAAAAAAAAGAGGTGATTTTTAGCCTCTCTCGATTTTGTACTTAGAAAAAATCCAAATTTTTTTTTTTTTTTTTTCCGTTTTTTTTCTAAGTGTCTGATCGAGAGAAGGAAAAAGAGGTGATTTTTAGCCACTCTCGATTTTGTACTTAGAAAAAATCCAAATTTTTTTTTTTTTTTTTTCCGTTTTTTTTCTAAGTGTCTGATCGAGAGAAGGAAAAAGAGGTGATTTTTAGCCTCTCTCGATTTTGTACTTAGAAAAAATCCAATTTTTTTTTTTTTTTTTTCATTTTTTTTTCTAAGTGTCTGATCGAGAGAAGGAAAAAGAGGTGATTTTTAGCCACTCTCGATTTTGTACTTAGAAAAAATCCAAATTTTTTTTTTTTTTTTTTCCGTTTTTTTTCTAAGTGTCTGATCGAGAAAAGGAAAAAGAGGTGATTTTTAGCCTCTCTCGATTTTGTACTTAGAAAAAATCCAAATTTTTTTTTTTTTTTTTTCCGTTTTTTTTCTAAGTGTCTGATCGAGAGAAGGAAAAAGAGGTGATTTTTAGCCACTCTCGATTTTGTACTTAGAAAAAATCCAAATTTTTTTTTTTTTTTTTTCCGTTTTTTTTCTAAGTGTCTGATCGAGAGAAGGAAAAAGAGGTGATTTTTAGCCTCTCTCGATTTTGTACTTAGAAAAAATCCATTTTTTTTTTTTTTTTTTCCATTTTTTTTCTAAGTGTCTGATCGAGAGAAGGAAAAAGAGGTGATTTTTAGCCACTCTCGATTTTGTACTTAGAAAAAATCCAAATTTTTTTTTTTTTTTTTTCCGTTTTTTTTCTAAGTGTCTGATCGAGAGAAGGAAAAAGAGGTGATTTTTAGCCTCTCTCGATTTTGTACTTAGAAAAAATCCAATTTTTTTTTTTTTTTTTTCATTTTTTTTTCTAAGTGTCTGATCGAGAGAAGGAAAAAGAGGTGATTTTTAGCCACTCTCGATTTTGTACTTAGAAAAAATCCAAATTTTTTTATTTTTTTTTTCCGTTTTTTTTCTAAGTGTCTGATCGAGAAAAGGAAAAAGAGGTGATTTTTAGCCACTCTCGATTTTGTACTTAGAAAAAATCCAAATTTTTTTTTTTTTTTTTTTCCGTTTTTTTTCTAAGTGTCTGATCGAGAGAAGGAAAAAGAGGTGATTTTTAGCCACTCTCGATTTTGTACTTAGAAAAAATCCAAATTTTTTTTTTTTTTTTTCCGTTTTTTTTCTAAGTGTCTGATCGAGAGAAGGAAAAAGAGGTGATTTTTAGCCACTCTCGATTTTGTACTTAGAAAAAATCCAAATTTTTTTTTTTTTTTTTTCCGTTTTTTTTCTAAGTGTCTGATCGAGAAAAGGAAAAAGAGGTGATTTTTAGCCTCTCTCGATTTTGTACTTAGAAAAAATCCAATTTTTTTTTTTTTTTTTTTCCGTTTTTTTTCTAAGTGTCTGATCGAGAGAAGGAAAAAGAGGTGATTTTTAGCCACTCTCGATTTTGTACTTAGAAAAAATCCAAATTTTTTTTTTTTTTTTTTTCCGTTTTTTTCTAAGTGTCTGATCGAGAGAAGGAAAAAGAGGTGATTTTTAGCCTCTCTCGATTTTGTACTTAGAAAAAATCCAATTTTTTTTTTTTTTTTTTCATTTTTTTTTCTAAGTGTCTGATCGAGAAAAGGAAAAAGAGGTGATTTTTAGCCTCTCTCGATTTTGTACTTAGAAAAAATCCAATTTTTTTTTTTTTTTTTCCCGTTTTTTTTCTAAGTGTCTGATCGAGAAAAGGAAAAAGAGGTGATTTTTAGCCTCTCTCGATTTTGTACTTAGAAAAAATCCAAATTTTTTTTTTTTTTTTCCGTTTTTTTTCTAAGTGTCTCATCGAGAGAAGGAAAAAGAGGTGATTTTTAGCCACTCTCGATTTTGTACTTAGAAAAAATCCAAATTTTTTTTTTTTTTTTTTCCGTTTTTTTTCTAAGTGTCTGATCGAGAGAAGGAAAAAGAGAAGAAAAACGGAAAAAAAAAAAAAAAAAATTTGGATTTTTTCTAAGTACAAAATCGAGAGAGGCTAAAAATCACCTCTTTTTCCTTTTCTCGATCAGACACTTAGAAAAAAAACGGAAAAAAAAAAAAAAAAATTTGGATTTTTTCTAAGTACAAAATCGAGAGAGGCTAAAAATCACCTCTTTTTCCTTTTCTCGATCAGACACTTAGAAAAAAAAATGAAAAAAAAAAAAAAAAAAAATTGGATTTTTTCTAAGTACAAAATCGAGAGAGGCTAAAAATCACCTCTTTTTCCTTCTCTCGATCAGACACTTAGAAAAAAAACGGAAAAAAAAAAAAAAAAAATTTGGATTTTTTCTAAGTACAAAATCGAGAGAGGCTAAAAATCACCTATTTTTCCTTTTCTCGATCAGACACTTAGAAAAAAAACGGAAAAAAAAAAAAAAAATTTGGATTTTTTCTAAGTACAAAATCGAGAGTGGCTAAAAATCACCTCTTTTTCCTTCTCTCGATCAGACACTTAGAAAAAAAACGGAAAAAAAAAAAAAAAAATTTGGATTTTTTCTAAGTACAAAATCGAGAGTGGCTAAAAATCACCTCTTTTTCCTTCTCTCGATCAGACACTTAGAAAAAAAAATGAAAAAAAAAAAAAAAAAAATTGGATTTTTTCTAAGTACAAAATCGAGAGAGGCTAAAAATCACCTCTTTTTCCTTCTCTCGATCAGACACTTAGAAAAAAAACGGAAAAAAAAAAAAAAAAAAATTGGATTTTTTCTAAGTACAAAATCGAGAGTGGCTAAAAATCACCTCTTTTTCCTTCTCTCGATCAGACACTTAGAAAAAAAAATGAAAAAAAAAAAAAAAAAAATTGGATTTTTTCTAAGTACAAAATCGAGAGAGGCTAAAAATCACCTCTTTTTCCTTCTCTCGATCAGACACTTAGAAAAAAAACGGAAAAAAAAAAAAAAAAAATTTGGATTTTTTCTAAGTACAAAATCGAGAGAGGCTAAAAATCACCTCTTTTTCCTTTTCTCGATCAGACACTTAGAAAAAAAACGGAAAAAAAAAAAAAAAAAAATTTGGATTTTTTCTAAGTACAAAATCGAGAGTGGCTAAAAATCACCTCTTTTTCCTTCTCTCGATCAGACACTTAGAAAAAAAACGGAAAAAAAAAAAAAAAAAATTGGATTTTTTCTTAGTACAAAATCGAGAGTGGCTAAAAATCACCTCTTTTTCCTTCTCTCGATCAGACACTTAGAAAAAAAAATGAAAAAAAAAAAAAAAAAATTGGATTTTTTCTAAGTACAAAATCGAGAGAGGCTAAAAATCACCTCTTTTTCCTTCTCTCGATCAGACACTTAGAAAAAAAACGGAAAAAAAAAAAAAAAAAATTTGGATTTTTTCTAAGTACAAAATCGAGAGAGGCTAAAAATCACCTCTTTTTCCTTTTCTCGATCAGACACTTAGAAAAAAAACGGAAAAAAAAAAAAAAAAAATGTGGATTTTTTCTAAGTACAAAATCGAGAGAGGCTAAAAATCACCTCTTTTTCCTTCTCTCGATCAGACACTTAGAAAAAAAACGGAAAAAAAAAAAAAAAAAAATTTGGATTTTTTCTAAGTACAAAATCGAGAGTGGCTAAAAATCACCTCTTTTTCCTTCTCTCGATCAGACACTTAGAAAAAAAACGGAAAAAAAAAAAAAAAAAATTTGGATTTTTTCTAAGTACAAAATCGAGAGAGGCTAAAAATCACCTCTTTTTCCTTCTCTCGATCAGACACTTAGAAAAAAAACGGAAAAAAAAAAAAAAAAAATTTGGATTTTTTCTAAGTACAAAATCGAGAGTGGCTAAAAATCACCTCTTTTTCCTTCTCTCGATCAGACACTTAGAAAAAAAACGGAAAAAAAAAAAAAAAAAATTTGGATTTTTTCTAAGTACAAAATCGAGAGAGGCTAAAAATCACCTCTTTTTCCTTTTCTCGATCAGACACTTAGAAAAAAAAATGAAAAAAAAAAATAAAAAATTGGATTTTTTCTAAGTACAAAATCGAGAGAGGCTAAAAATCACCTCTTTTTCCTTCTCTCGATCAGACACTTAGAAAAAAAACGGAAAAAAAAAAAAAAAAAATTTGGATTTTTTCTAAGTACAAAATCGAGAGTGGCTAAAAATCACCTCTTTTTCCTTCTCTCGATCAGACACTTAGAAAAAAAAATGGAAAAAAAAAAAAAAAAATTGGATTTTTTCTAAGTACAAAATCGAGAGAGGCTAAAAATCACCTCTTTTTCCTTCTCTCGATCAGACACTTAGAAAAAAAACGGAAAAAAAAAAAAAAAAAAATTTGGATTTTTTCTAAGTACAAAATCGAGAGTGGCTAAAAATCACCTCTTTTTCCTTCTCTCGATCAGACACTTAGAAAAAAAAATGAAAAAAAAAAAAAAAAAAATTGGATTTTTTCTAAGTACAAAATCGAGAGAGGCTAAAAATCACCTCTTTTTCCTTCTCTCGATCAGACACTTAGAAAAAAAACGGAAAAAAAAAAAAAAAAAATTTGGATTTTTTCTAAGTACAAAATCGAGAGAGGCTAAAAATCACCTCTTTTTCCTTTTCTCGATCAGACACTTAGAAAAAAAACGGAAAAAAAAAAAAAAAAAATTTGGATTTTTTCTAAGTACAAAATCGAGAGTGGCTAAAAATCACCTCTTTTTCCTTCTCTCGATCAGACACTTAGAAAAAAAACGGGAAAAAAAAAAAAAAAAATTTGGATTTTTTCTAAGTACAAAATCGAGAGTGGCTAAAAATCACCTCTTTTTCCTTCTCTCGATCAGACACTTAGAAAAAAAAATGAAAAAAAAAAAAAAAAATTGGATTTTTTCTAAGTACAAAATCGAGAGAGGCTAAAAATCACCTCTTTTTCCTTCTCTCGATCAGACACTTAGAAAAAAAACGGAAAAAAAAAAAAAAAAAAATTGGATTTTTTCTAAGTACAAAATCGAGAGAGGCTAAAAATCACCTCTTTTTCCTTTTCTCGATCAGACACTTAGAAAAAAAACGGAAAAAAAAAAAAAAAAAATGTGGATTTTTTCTAAGTACAAAATCGAGAGAGGCTAAAAATCACCTCTTTTTCCTTCTCTCGATCAGACACTTAGAAAAAAAACGGAAAAAAAAAAAAAAAAAAATTTGGATTTTTTCTAAGTACAAAATCGAGAGTGGCTAAAAATCACCTCTTTTTCCTTCTCTCGATCAGACACTTAGAAAAAAAACGGAAAAAAAAAAAAAAAAAATTTGGATTTTTTCTAAGTACAAAATTGAGAGAGGCTAAAAATCACCTCTTTTTCCTTCTCTCGATCAGACACTTAGAAAAAAAACGGAAAAAAAAAAAAAAAAAATTTGGATTTTTTCTAAGTACAAAATCGAGAGTGGCTAAAAATCACCTCTTTTTCCTTCTCTCGATCAGACACTTAGAAAAAAAACGGAAAAAAAAAAAAAAAAAAATTGGATTTTTTCTAAGTACAAAATCGAGAGAGGCTAAAAATCACCTCTTTTTCCTTTTCTCGATCAGACACTTAGAAAAAAAACGGAAAAAAAAAAAAAAAAAAATTTGGATTTTTTCTAAGTACAAAATCGAGAGAGGCTAAAAATCACCTCTTTTTCCTTCTCTCGATCAGACACTTAGAAAAAAAACGGAAAAAAAAAAAAACAAAAATTCGGATTTTTTCTAAGTACAAAATCGAGAGTGGCTAAAAATCACCTCTTTTTCCTTCTCTCGATCAGACACTTAGAAAAAAAAACGGAAAAAAAAAAAAAAAAAATTTGGATTTTTTCTAAGTACAAAATCGAAAGAGGCTAAAAATCACCTCTTTTTCCTTTTCTCGATCAGACACTTAGAAAAAAAAATGAAAAAAAAAAATAAAAATTGGATTTTTTTCTAAGTACAAAATCGAGAGAGGCTAAAAATCACCTCTTTTTCCTTCTCTCGATCAGACACTTAGAAAAAAAACGGAAAAAAAAAAAAAAAAAAAAATTTGGATTTTTTCTAAGTACAAAATCGAGAGAGGCTAAAAATCACCTCTTTTTCCTTCTCTCGATCAGACACTTAGAAAAAAAACGGAAAAAAAAAAAACAAAAATTCGGATTTTTTCTAAGTACAAAAATCGAGAGTGGCTAAAAATCACCTCTTTTTCCTTCTCTCGATCAGACACTTAGAAAAAAAACGGAAAAAAAAAAAAAAAAAATTTGGATTTTTTCTAAGTACAAAATCGAAAGAGGCTAAAAATCACCTCTTTTTCCTTTTCTCGATCAGACACTTAGAAAAAAAAATGAAAAAAAAAAATAAAAATTGGATTTTTTTCTAAGTACAAAATCGAGAGAGGCTAAAAATCACCTCTTTTTCCTTCTCTCGATCAGACACTTAGAAAAAAAACGGAAAAAAAAAAAAAAAATTTGGATTTTTTCTAAGTACAAAATCGAGAGAGGCTAAAAATCACCTCTTTTTCCTTCTCTCGATCAGACACTTAGAAAAAAAACGGAAAAAAAAAAAAAAAAATTTGGATTTTTTCTAAGTACAAAATCGAGAGTGGCTAAAAATCACCTCTTTTTCCTTCTCTCGATCAAACACTTAGAAAAAAAACGGAAAAAAAAAAAAAAAAAAATTTGGATTTTTTCTAAGTACAAAATCGAGAGAGGCTAAAAATCACCTCTTTTTCCTTCTCTCGATCAGACACTTAGAAAAAAAACGGAAAAAAAAAATTTGGATTTTTTCTAAGTACAAAATCGAGAGTGGCTAAAAATCACCTCTTTTTCCTTCTCTCGATCAGACACTTAGAAAAAAAACGGAAAAAAAAAAAAAAAAATTTGGATTTTTTTAAGTACAAAATCGAGAGAGGCTAAAAATCACCTCTTTTTCCTTCTCTCGATCAGACACTTAGAAAAAAAAATGAAAAAAAAAAAATAAAAAATTGGATTTTTTCTAAGTACAAAATCGAGAGAGGCTAAAAATCACCTCTTTTTCCTTCTCTCGATCAGACACTTAGAAAAAAAACGGAAAAAAAAAAAAAAAAAAATTGGATTTTTTCTAAGTACAAAATCAAGAGTGGCTAAAAATCACCTCTTTTTCCTTCTCTCGATCAGACACTTAGAAAAAAAACGGAAAAAAAAAAAAAAAAAAATTTGGATTTTTTCTAAGTACAAAATCGAGAGAGGCTAAAAATCACCTCTTTTTCCTTTTCTCGATCAGACACTTAGAAAAAAAACGGAAAAAAAAAAAAAAAAAAATTTGGATTTTTTCTAAGTACAAAATCGAGAGAGGCTAAAAATCACCTCTTTTTCCTTCTCTCGATCAGACACTTAGAAAAAAAACGGAAAAAAAAAAAAAAAAAAATTGGATTTTTTCTAAGTACAAAATCGAGAGTGGCTAAAAATCACCTCTTTTTCCTTCTCTAGATCAGACACTTAGAAAAAAAACGGAAAAAAAAAAAAAAAAAAATTGGATTTTTTCTAAGTACAAAATCGAGAGTGGCTAAAAATCACCTCTTTTTCCTTCTCTCGATCAGACACTTAGAAAAAAAACGGAAAAAAAAAGAGGTGATTTTTAGCCTCTCTCGATTTTGTACTTAGAAAAAATCCAAATTTTTTTTTTTTTTTTTTCCGTTTTTTTTCTAAGTGTCTGATCGAGAGAAGGAAAAAGAGGTGATTTTTAGCCACTCTCGATTTTGTACTTAGAAAAAATCCAAATTTTTTTTTTTTTTTTTTCCGTTTTTTTTCTAAGTGTCTGATCGAGAGAAGGAAAAAGAGGTGATTTTTAGCCTCTCTCGATTTTGTACTTAGAAAAAATCCAATTTTTTTTTTTTTTTTTTCATTTTTTTTTCTAAGTGTCTGATCGAGAGAAGGAAAAAGAGGTGATTTTTAGCCACTCTCGATTTTGTACTTAGAAAAAATCCAAATTTTTTTTTTTTTTTTTTCCGTTTTTTTTCTAAGTGTCTGATCGAGAAAAGGAAAAAGAGGTGATTTTTAGCCTCTCTCGATTTTGTACTTAGAAAAAATCCAATTTTTTTTTTTTTTTTTTCCGTTTTTTTTCTAAGTGTCTGATCGAGAGAAGGAAAAAGAGGTGATTTTTAGCCACTCTCGATTTTGTACTTAGAAAAAATCCAAATTTTTTTTTTTTTTTTTCCGTTTTTTTTTCTAAGTGTCTGATCGAGAGAAGGAAAAAGAGGTGATTTTTAGCCTCTCTCGATTTTGTACTTAGAAAAAAATCCAATTTTTTTTTTTTTTTTTTCATTTTTTTTTCTAAGTGTCTGATCGAGAAAAGGAAAAAGAGGTGATTTTTAGCCACTCTCGATTTTGTACTTAGAAAAAATCCAAATTTTTTTTTTTTTTTTTTCCGTTTTTTTTCTAAGTGTCTGATCGAGAAAAGGAAAAAGAGGTGATTTTTAGCCTCTCTCGATTTTGTACTTAGAAAAAAATCCAAATTTTTTTTTTTTTTTTTCCGTTTTTTTTCTAAGTGTCTGATCGAGAGAAGGAAAAAGAGGTGATTTTTAGCCACTCTCGATTTTGTACTTAGAAAAAATCCAAATTTTTTTTTTTTTTTTTTCCGTTTTTTTTCTAAGTTTCTGATCGAGAGAAGGAAAAAGAGGTGATTTTTAGCCTCTCTCGATTTTGTACTTAGAAAAAATCCAATTTTTTTTTTTTTTTTTTCATTTTTTTTCTAAGTGTCTGATCGAGAGAAGGAAAAAGAGGTGATTTTTAGCCACTCTCGATTTTGTACTTAGAAAAAATCCAAATTTTTTTTTTTTTTTTTTTCCGTTTTTTTTCTAAGTGTCTGATCGAGAGAAGGAAAAAGAGGTGATTTTTAGCCTCTCTCGATTTTGTACTTAGAAAAAATCCAATTTTTTTTTTTTTTTTTTCATTTTTTTTTCTAAGTGTCTGATCGAGAGAAGGAAAAAGAGGTGATTTTTAGCCACTCTCGATTTTGTACTTAGAAAAAATCCAAATTTTTTTATTTATTTTTTCCGTTTTTTTTCTAAGTGTCTGATCGAGAAAAGGAAAAAGAGGTGATTTTTAGCCACTCTCGATTTTGTACTTAGAAAAAATCCAAATTTTTTTTTTTTTTTTTTCCGTTTTTTTTCTAAGTGTCTGATCGAGAGAAGGAAAAAGAGGTGATTTTTAGCCACTCTCGATTTTGTACTTAGAAAAAATCCAAATTTTTTTTTTTTTTTTTCCGTTTTTTTTCTAAGTGTCTGATCGAGAGAAGGAAAAAGAGGTGATTTTTAGCCACTCTCGATTTTGTACTTAGAAAAAATCCAAATTTTTTTTTTTTTTTTTTCCGTTTTTTTTCTAAGTGTCTGATCGAGAAAAGGAAAAAGAGGTGATTTTTAGCCTCTCTCGATTTTGTACTTAGAAAAAATCCAATTTTTTTTTTTTTTTTTTTCCGTTTTTTTTCTAAGTGTCTGATCGAGAGAAGGAAAAAGAGGTGATTTTTAGCCACTCTCGATTTTGTACTTAGAAAAAATCCAAATTTTTTTTTTTTTTTTTTTCCGTTTTTTTTCTAAGTGTCTGATCGAGAGAAGGAAAAAGAGGTGATTTTTAGCCTCTCTCGATTTTGTACTTAGAAAAAATCCAATTTTTTTTTTTTTTTTTTCATTTTTTTTTCTAAGTGTCTGATCGAGAAAAGGAAAAAGAGGTGATTTTTAGCCTCTCTCGATTTTGTACTTAGAAAAAATCCAAATTTTTTTTTTTTTTTTTCCCGTTTTTTTTCTAAGTGTCTGATCGAGAAAAGGAAAAAGAGGTGATTTTTAGCCTCTCTCGATTTTGTACTTAGAAAAAATCCAAATTTTTTTTTTTTTTTTTCCGTTTTTTTTCTAAGTGTCTCATCGAGAGAAGGAAAAAGAGGTGATTTTTAGCCACTCTCGATTTTGTACTTAGAAAAAATCCAAATTTTTTTTTTTTTTTTTCCGTTTTTTTTCTAAGTGTCTGATCGAGAGAAGGAAAAAGAGAAGAAAAACGGAAAAAAAAAAAAAAAAATTTGGATTTTTTCTAAGTACAAAATCGAGAGAGGCTAAAAATCACCTCTTTTTCCTTTTCTCGATCAGACACTTAGAAAAAAAACGGAAAAAAAAAAAAAAAAAATTTGGATTTTTTCTAAGTACAAAATCGAGAGAGGCTAAAAATCACCTCTTTTTCCTTTTCTCGATCAGACACTTAGAAAAAAAAATGAAAAAAAAAAAAAAAAAAAATTGGATTTTTTCTAAGTACAAAATCGAGAGAGGCTAAAAATCACCTCTTTTTCCTTCTCTCGATCAGACACTTAGAAAAAAAACGGAAAAAAAAAAAAAAAAAATTTGGATTTTTTCTAAGTACAAAATCGAGAGTGGCTAAAAATCACCTCTTTTTCCTTCTCTCGATCAGACACTTAGAAAAAAAACGGAAAAAAAATAAAAATAATTTGGATTTTTTCTAAGTACAAAATCGAGAGAGGCTAAAAATCACCTCTTTTTCCTTTTCTCGATCAGACACTTAGAAAAAAAACGGAAAAAAAAAAAAAAAAAATTTGGATTTTTTCTAAGTACAAAATCGAGAGTGGCTAAAAATCACCTCTTTTTCCTTCTCTCGATCAGACACTTAGAAAAAAAACGGAAAAAAAAAAAAAAAAATTTGGATTTTTTCTAAGTACAAAATCGAGAGTGGCTAAAAATCACCTCTTTTTCCTTCTCTCGATCAGACACTTAGAAAAAAAAATGAAAAAAAAAAAAAAAAAATTGGATTTTTTCTAAGTACAAAATCGAGAGAGGCTAAAAATCACCTCTTTTTCCTTCTCTCGATCAGACACTTAGAAAAAAAACGGAAAAAAAAAAAAAAAAAATTTGGATTTTTTCTAAGTACAAAATCGAGAGTGGCTAAAAATCACCTCTTTTTCCTTCTCTCGATCAGACACTTAGAAAAAAAAATGAAAAAAAAAAAAAAAAAAATTGGATTTTTTCTAAGTACAAAATCGAGAGAGGCTAAAAATCACCTCTTTTTCCTTCTCTCGATCAGACACTTAGAAAAAAAACGGAAAAAAAAAAAATAAAAATTTGGATTTTTTCTAAGTACAAAATCGAGAGAGGCTAAAAATCACCTCTTTTTCCTTTTCTCGATCAGACACTTAGAAAAAAAACGGAAAAAAAAAAAAAAAAAATTTGGATTTTTTCTAAGTACAAAATCGAGAGTGGCTAAAAATCACCTCTTTTTCCTTCTCTCGATCAGACACTTAGAAAAAAAACGGAAAAAAAAAAAAAAAAAAATTGGATTTTTTCTAAGTACAAAATCGAGAGTGGCTAAAAATCACCTCTTTTTCCTTCTCTCGATCAGACACTTAGAAAAAAAAATGAAAAAAAAAAAAAAAAATTGGATTTTTTCTAAGTACAAAATCGAGAGAGGCTAAAAATCACCTCTTTTTCCTTCTCTCGATCAGACACTTAGAAAAAAAACGGAAAAAAAAAAAAAAAAAATTTGGATTTTTTCTAAGTACAAAATCGAGAGAGGCTAAAAATCACCTCTTTTTCCTTTTCTCGATCAGACACTTAGAAAAAAAAACGGAAAAAAAAAAAAAAAAAATGTGGATTTTTTCTAAGTACAAAATCGAGAGAGGCTAAAAATCACCTCTTTTTCCTTCTCTCGATCAGACACTTAGAAAAAAAACGGAAAAAAAAAAAAAAAAAATTTGGATTTTTTCTAAGTACAAAATCGAGAGTGGCTAAAAATCACCTCTTTTTCCTTCTCTCGATCAGACACTTAGAAAAAAAACGGAAAAAAAAAAAAAAAAAATTTGGATTTTTTCTAAGTACAAAATCGAGAGAGGCTAAAAATCACCTCTTTTTCCTTCTCTCGATCAGACACTTAGAAAAAAAACGGAAAAAAAAAAAAAAAAATTTGGATTTTTTCTAAGTACAAAATCGAGAGTGGCTAAAAATCACCTCTTTTTCCTTCTCTCGATCAGACACTTAGAAAAAAAACGGAAAAAAAAAAAAAAAAAATTTGGATTTTTTCTAAGTACAAAATCGAGAGAGGCTAAAAATCACCTCTTTTTCCTTTTCTCGATCAGACACTTAGAAAAAAAAATGAAAAAAAAAAATAAAAAATTGGATTTTTTCTAAGTACAAAATCGAGAGAGGCTAAAAATCACCTCTTTTTCCTTCTCTCGATCAGACACTTAGAAAAAAAACGGAAAAAAAAAAAAAAAAAATTTGGATTTTTTCTAAGTACAAAATCGAGAGTGGCTAAAAATCACCTCTTTTTCCTTCTCTCGATCAGACACTTAGAAAAAAAAATGAAAAAAAAAAAAAAAAAATTGGATTTTTTCTAAGTACAAAATCGAGAGAGGCTAAAAATCACCTCTTTTTCCTTCTCTCGATCAGACACTTAGAAAAAAAACGGAAAAAAAAAAAAAAAAATTTGGATTTTTTCTAAGTACAAAATCGAGAGTGGCTAAAAATCACCTCTTTTTCCTTCTCTCGATCAGACACTTAGAAAAAAAAATGAAAAAAAAAAAAAAAAAATTGGATTTTTTCTAAGTACAAAATCGAGAGAGGCTAAAAATCACCTCTTTTTCCTTCTCTCGATCAGACACTTAGAAAAAAAACGGAAAAAAAAAAAAAAAAAATTTGGATTTTTTCTAAGTACAAAATCGAGAGTGGCTAAAAATCACCTCTTTTTCCTTCTCTCGATCAGACACTTAGAAAAAAAAATGAAAAAAAAAAAAAAAAAAATTGGATTTTTTCTAAGTACAAAATCGAGAGAGGCTAAAAATCACCTCTTTTTCCTTCTCTCGATCAGACACTTAGAAAAAAAACGGAAAAAAAAAAAAAAAAAAATTTGGATTTTTTCTAAGTACAAAATCGAGAGAGGCTAAAAATCACCTCTTTTTCCTTTTCTCGATCAGACACTTAGAAAAAAAACGGAAAAAAAAAAAAAAAAATTTGGATTTTTTCTAAGTACAAAATCGAGAGTGGCTAAAAATCACCTCTTTTTCCTTCTCTCGATCAGACACTTAGAAAAAAAACGGGAAAAAAAAAAAAAAAAATTTGGATTTTTTCTAAGTACAAAATCGAGAGTGGCTAAAAATCACCTCTTTTTCCTTCTCTCGATCAGACACTTAGAAAAAAAAATGAAAAAAAAAAAAAAAAATTGGATTTTTTCTAAGTACAAAATCGAGAGAGGCTAAAAATCACCTCTTTTTCCTTCTCTCGATCAGACACTTAGAAAAAAAACGGAAAAAAAAAAAAAAAAAATTGGATTTTTTCTAAGTACAAAATCGAGAGAGGCTAAAAATCACCTCTTTTTCCTTTTCTCGATCAGACACTTAGAAAAAAAACGGAAAAAAAAAAAAAAAAAATGTGGATTTTTTCTAAGTACAAAATCGAGAGAGGCTAAAAATCACCTCTTTTTCCTTCTCTCGATCAGACACTTAGAAAAAAAACGGAAAAAAAAAAAAAAAAAATTTGGATTTTTTCTAAGTACAAAATCGAGAGTGGCTAAAAATCACCTCTTTTTCCTTCTCTCGATCAGACACTTAGAAAAAAAACGGAAAAAAATAAAAAAAAAATTTGGATTTTTTCTAAGTACAAAATTGAGAGAGGCTAAAAATCACCTCTTTTTCCTTCTCTCGATCAGACACTTAGAAAAAAAACGGAAAAAAAAAAAAAAAAAATTTGGATTTTTTCTAAGTACAAAATCGAGAGTGGCTAAAAATCACCTCTTTTTCCTTCTCTCGATCAGACACTTAGAAAAAAAACGGAAAAAAAAAAAAAAAAAAATTGGATTTTTTCTAAGTACAAAATCGAGAGAGGCTAAAAATCACCTCTTTTTCCTTTTCTCGATCAGACACTTAGAAAAAAAACGGAAAAAAAAAAAAAAAAATTTGGATTTTTTCTAAGTACAAAATCGAGAGAGGCTAAAAATCACCTCTTTTTCCTTCTCTCGATCAGACACTTAGAAAAAAAACGGAAAAAAAAAAAAAAAAAATTCGGATTTTTTCTAAGTACAAAATCGAGAGTGGCTAAAAATCACCTCTTTTTCCTTCTCTCGATCAGACACTTAGAAAAAAAACGGAAAAAAAAAAAAAAAAAATTTGGATTTTTTCTAAGTACAAAATCGAAAGAGGCTAAAAATCACCTCTTTTTCCTTTTCTCGATCAGACACTTAGAAAAAAAAATGAAAAAAAAAAATAAAAATTGGATTTTTTCTAAGTACAAAATCGAGAGAGGCTAAAAATCACCTCTTTTTCCTTCTCTCGATCAGACACTTAGAAAAAAAACGGAAAAAAAAAAAAAAAAATTTGGATTTTTTCTAAGTACAAAATCGAGAGAGGCTAAAAATCACCTCTTTTTCCTTCTCTCGATCAGACACTTAGAAAAAAAACGGAAAAAAAAAAAAAAAAATTTGGATTTTTTCTAAGTACAAAATCGAGAGTGGCTAAAAATCACCTCTTTTTCCTTCTCTCGATCAGACACTTAGAAAAAAAACGGAAAAAAAAAAAAAAAAAAATTTGGATTTTTTCTAAGTACAAAATCGAGAGAGGCTAAAAATCACCTCTTTTTCCTTCTCTCGATCAGACACTTAGAAAAAAAACGGAAAAAAAAAATTTGGATTTTTTCTAAGTACAAAATCGAGAGTGGCTAAAAATCACCTCTTTTTCCTTCTCTCGATCAGACACTTAGAAAAAAAACGGAAAAAAAAAAAAAAAAATTTGGATTTTTTTAAGTACAAAATCGAGAGAGGCTAAAAATCACCTCTTTTTCCTTCTCTCGATCAGACACTTAGAAAAAAAAATGAAAAAAAAAAATAAAAAATTGGATTTTTTCTAAGTACAAAATCGAGAGAGGCTAAAAATCACCTCTTTTTCCTTCTCTCGATCAGACACTTAGAAAAAAAACGGAAAAAAAAAAAAAAAAAAATTGGATTTTTTCTAAGTACAAAATCAAGAGTGGCTAAAAATCACCTCTTTTTCCTTCTCTCGATCAGACACTTAGAAAAAAAACGGAAAAAAAAAAAAAAAAAATTTGGATTTTTTCTAAGTACAAAATCGAGAGTGGCTAAAAATCACCTCTTTTTCCTTCTCTCGATCAGACACTTAGAAAAAAAAATGAAAAAAAAAAAAAAAAAATTGGATTTTTTCTAAGTACAAAATCGAGAGAGGCTAAAAATCACCTCTTTTTCCTTCTCTCGATCAGACACTTAGAAAAAAAACGGAAAAAAAAAAAAAAAAAAATTGGATTTTTTCTAAGTACAAAATCGAGAGTGGCTAAAAATCACCTCTTTTTCCTTCTCTCGATCAGACACTTAGAAAAAAAACAGAAAAAAAAAAAAAAAAAATTTGGATTTTTTCTAAGTACAAAATCGAGAGAGGCTAAAAATCACCTCTTTTTCCTTTTCTCGATCAGACACTTAGAAAAAAAACGGAAAAAAAAAAAAAAAAAAATTTGGATTTTTTCTAAGTACAAAATCGAGAGAGGCTAAAAATCACCTCTTTTTCCTTCTCTCGATCAGACACTTAGAAAAAAAACGGAAAAAAAAAAAAAAAAAATTTGGATTTTTTCTAAGTACAAAATCGAGAGTGGCTAAAAATCACCTCTTTTTCCTTCTCTCGATCAGACACTTAGAAAAAAAACGGAAAAAAAAAAAAAAAAAATTTGGATTTTTTCTAAGTACAAAATCGAGAGAGGCTAAAAATCACCTCTTTTTCCTTTTCTCGATCAGACACTTAGAAAAAAAAATGAAAAAAATAAATAAAAAATTGGATTTTTTCTAAGTACAAAATCGAGAGAGGCTAAAAATCACCTCTTTTTCCTTCTCTCGATCAGACACTTAGAAAAAAAACGGAAAAAAAAAAAAAAAAAATTTGGATTTTTTCTAAGTACAAAATCGAGAGTGGCTAAAAATCACCTCTTTTTCCTTCTCTCGATCAGACACTTAGAAAAAAAACGGAAAAAAAAAAAAAAAAATTTGGATTTTTTCTAAGTACAAAATCGAGAGAGGCTAAAAATCACCTCTTTTTCCTTTTCTCGATCAGACACTTAGAAAAAAAACGGAAAAAAAAAAAAAAAAAAATCGGATTTTTTCTAAGTACAAAATCAAGAGAGGCTAAAAATCACCTCTTTTTCCTTTTCTCGATCAGACACTTAGAAAAAAAAATGAAAAAAAAAAAAAAAAAATTGGATTTTTTCTAAGTACAAAATCGAGAGAGGCTAAAAATCACCTCTTTTTCCTTCTCTCGATCAGACACTTAGAAAAAAAACGGAAAAAAAAAAAAAAAAAATTTGGATTTTTTCTAAGTACAAAATCGAGAGTGGCTAAAAATCACCTCTTTTTCCTTCTCTCGATCAGACACTTAGAAAAAAAACGGAAAAAAAAAAAAAAAAATTTGGATTTTTTCTAAGTACAAAATCGAGAGAGGCTAAAAATCACCTCTTTTTCCTTCTCTCGATCAGACACTTAGAAAAAAAACGGAAAAAAAAAAAAAAAAAATTTGGATTTTTTCTAAGTACAAAATCGAGATTGGCTAAAAATCACCTCTTTTTCCTTCTCTCGATCAGACACTTAGAAAAAAAACGGAAAAAAAAAAAAAAAAATTTGGATTTTTTCTAAGTACAAAATCGAGAGAGGCTAAAAATCACCTCTTTTTCCTTTTCTCGATCAGTAACTTAGAAAAAAAACGGAAAAAAAAAAAAAAAAATGTGGATTTTTTCTAAGTACAAAATCGAGAGAGGCTAAAAATCACCTCTTTTTCCTTTTCTCGATCAGACACTTAGAAAAAAAAATGAAAAAAAAAAATAAAAAATTGGATTTTTTCTAAGTACAAAATCGAGAGAGGCTAAAAATCACCTCTTTTTCCTTCTCTCGATCAGACACATAGAAAAAAAACGGAAAAAAAAAATAAAAAAAATTTGGATTTTTTCTAAGTACAAAATCGAGAGTGGCTAAAAATCACCTCTTTTTCCTTCTCTCGATCAGACACTTAGAAAAAAAACGGAAAAAAAAAAAAAAAATTTGGATTTTTTCTAAGTACAAAATCGAGAGAGGCTAAAAATCACCTCTTTTTCCTTTTCTCGATCAGACACTTAGAAAAAAAACGGGAAAAAAAAAAAAAAAAAATTTGGATTTTTTCTAAGTACAAAATCGAGAGAGGCTAAAAATCACCTCTTTTTCCTTTTCTCGATCAGACACTTAGAAAAAAAAATGAAAAAAAAAAAAAAAAAATTGGATTTTTTCTAAGTACAAAATCGAGAGAGGCTAAAAATCACCTCTTTTTCCTTCTCTCGATCAGACACTTAGAAAAAAAACGGAAAAAAAAAAAAAAAAAAATTTGGATTTTTTTCTAAGTACAAAATCGAGAGTGGCTAAAAATCACCTCTTTTTCCTTCTCTCGATCAGACACTTAGAAAAAAAACGGAAAAAAAAAAAAAAAAAAATTGGATTTTTTCTAAGTACAAAATCGAGAGAGGCTAAAAATCACCTCTTTTTCCTTTTCTCGATCAGACACTTAGAAAAAAAACGGAAAAAAAAAAAAAAAAAATTTGGATTTTTTCTAAGTACAAAATCGAGAGTGGCTAAAAATCACCTCTTTTTCCTTCTCTCGATCAGACACTTAGAAAAAAAACGGAAAAAAAAAAAAAAAAATTTGGATTTTTTCTAAGTACAAAATCGAGAGTGGCTAAAAATCACCTCTTTTTCCTTCTCTCGATCAGACACTTAGAAAAAAAACGGAAAAAAAAAAAAAAAAAATTTGGATTTTTTCTAAGTACAAAATCGAGAGAGGCTAAAAATCACCTCTTTTTCCTTTTCTCGATCAGACACTTAGAAAAAAAACGGAAAAAAAAAAAAAAAAATTTGGATTTTTTCTAAGTACAAAATCGAGAGTGGCTCAAAATCACCTCTTTTTCCTTTTCTCGATCAGACACTTAGAAAAAAAACGGAAAAAAAAAAAAAAAAATTTGGATTTTTTCTAAGTACAAAATCGAGAGTGGCTAAAAATCACCTCTTTTTCCTTCTCTCGATCAGACACTTAGAAAAAAAAATGAAAAAAAAAAAAAAAAAATTTGGATTTTTTCTAAGTACAAAATCGAGAGTGGCTAAAAATCACCTCTTTTTCCTTCTCTCGATCAGACACTTAGAAAAAAAACGGAAAAAAAAAAAAAAAAAATTTGGATTTTTTCTAAGTACAAAATCGAGAGAGGCTAAAAATCACCTCTTTTTCCTTTTCTCGATCAGACACTTAGAAAAAAAACGGAAAAAAAAAAAAAAAAAATTTGGATTTTTTCTAAGTACAAAATCGAGAGAGGCTAAAAATCACCTCTTTTTCCTTTTCTCGATCAGACACTTAGAAAAAAAAATGAAAAAAAAAAAAAAAAATTGGATTTTTTCTAAGTACAAAAACGAGAGAGGCTAAAAATCACCTCTTTTTCCTTCTCTCGATCAGACACTTAGAAAAAAAAACGGAAAAAAAAAAAAAAAAAATTTGGATTTTTTCTAAGTACAAAATCGAGAGAGGCTAAAAATCACCTCTTTTTCCTTTTCTCGATCAGACACTTAGAAAAAAAAATGAAAAAAAAAAATAAAAAATTGGATTTTTTCTAAGTACAAAATCGAGAGAGGCTAAAAATCACCTCTTTTTCCTTCTCTCGATCAGACACTTAGAAAAAAAACGGAAAAAAAAAAAATAAAATTTGGATTTTTTCTAAGTACAAAATCGAGAGAGGCTAAAAATCACCTCTTTTTCCTTTTCTCGATCAGACACTTAGAAAAAAAACGGAAAAAAAAAAAAAAAAAATTTGGATTTTTTGCTAAGTACAAAATCGAGAGTGGCTAAAAATCACCTCTTTTTCCTTCTCTCGATCAGACACTTAGAAAAAAAAATGAAAAAAAAAAAAAAAAAATTGGATTTTTTCTAAGTACAAAATCGAGAGAGGCTAAAAATCACCTCTTTTTCCTTCTCTCGATCAGACACTTAGAAAAAAAACGGAAAAAAAAAAAAAAAAAAATTGGATTTTTTCTAAGTACAAAATCGAGAGTGGCTAAAAATCACCTCTTTTTCCTTCTCTCGATCAGACACTTAGAAAAAAAACAGAAAAAAAAAAAAAAAAATTTGGATTTTTTCTAAGTACAAAATCGAGAGAGGCTAAAAATCACCTCTTTTTCCTTTTCTCGATCAGACACTTAGAAAAAAAACGGAAAAAAAAAAAAAAAAAAATTTGGATTTTTTCTAAGTACAAAATCGAGAGAGGCTAAAAATCACCTCTTTTTCCTTCTCTCGATCAGACACTTAGAAAAAAAACGGAAAAAAAAAAAAAAAAAATTTGGATTTTTTCTAAGTACAAAATCGAGAGTGGCTAAAAATCACCTCTTTTTCCTTCTCTCGATCAGACACTTAGAAAAAAAACGGAAAAAAAAAAAAAAAAATTTGGATTTTTTCTAAGTACAAAATCGAGAGAGGCTAAAAATCACCTCTTTTTCCTTTTCTCGATCAGACACTTAGAAAAAAAAATGAAAAAAATAAATAAAAAATTGGATTTTTTCTAAGTACAAAATCGAGAGAGGCTAAAAATCACCTCTTTTTCCTTCTCTCGATCAGACACTTAGAAAAAAAACGGAAAAAAAAAAAAAAAAAATTTGGATTTTTTCTAAGTACAAAATCGAGAGTGGCTAAAAATCACCTCTTTTTCCTTCTCTCGATCAGACACTTAGAAAAAAAACGGAAAAAAAAAAAAAAAAATTTGGATTTTTTCTAAGTACAAAATCGAGAGAGGCTAAAAATCACCTCTTTTTCCTTTTCTCGATCAGACACTTAGAAAAAAAACGGAAAAAAAAAAAAAAAAAAATCGGATTTTTTCTAAGTACAAAATCAAGAGAGGCTAAAAATCACCTCTTTTTCCTTTTCTCGATCAGACACTTAGAAAAAAAAATGAAAAAAAAAAAAAAAAAATTGGATTTTTTCTAAGTACAAAATCGAGAGAGGCTAAAAATCACCTCTTTTTCCTTCTCTCGATCAGACACTTAGAAAAAAAACGGAAAAAAAAAAAAAAAAAAATTTGGATTTTTTCTAAGTACAAAATCGAGAGTGGCTAAAAATCACCTCTTTTTCCTTCTCTCGATCAGACACTTAGAAAAAAAACGGAAAAAAAAAAAAAAAAAATTTGGATTTTTTCTAAGTACAAAATCGAGAGAGGCTAAAAATCACCTCTTTTTCCTTCTCTCGATCAGACACTTAGAAAAAAAACGGAAAAAAAAAAAAAAAAAATTTGGATTTTTTCTAAGTACAAAATCGAGATTGGCTAAAAATCACCTCTTTTTCCTTCTCTCGATCAGACACTTAGAAAAAAAACGGAAAAAAAAAAAAAAAAATTTGGATTTTTTCTAAGTACAAAATCGAGAGAGGCTAAAAATCACCTCTTTTTCCTTTTCTCGATCAGTAACTTAGAAAAAAAACGGAAAAAAAAAAAAAAAAATGTGGATTTTTTCTAAGTACAAAATCGAGAGAGGCTAAAAATCACCTCTTTTTCCTTTTCTCGATCAGACACTTAGAAAAAAAAATGAAAAAAAAAAATAAAAAATTGGATTTTTTCTAAGTACAAAATCGAGAGAGGCTAAAAATCACCTCTTTTTCCTTCTCTCGATCAGACACATAGAAAAAAAACGGAAAAAAAAAATAAAAAAAATTTGGATTTTTTCTAAGTACAAAATCGAGAGTGGCTAAAAATCACCTCTTTTTCCTTCTCTCGATCAGACACTTAGAAAAAAAACGGAAAAAAAAAAAAAAAATTTGGATTTTTTCTAAGTACAAAATCGAGAGAGGCTAAAAATCACCTCTTTTTCCTTTTCTCGATCAGACACTTAGAAAAAAAACGGGAAAAAAAAAAAAAAAAAATTTGGATTTTTTCTAAGTACAAAATCGAGAGAGGCTAAAAATCACCTCTTTTTCCTTTTCTCGATCAGACACTTAGAAAAAAAAATGAAAAAAAAAAAAAAAAAATTGGATTTTTTCTAAGTACAAAATCGAGAGAGGCTAAAAATCACCTCTTTTTCCTTCTCTCGATCAGACACTTAGAAAAAAAACGGAAAAAAAAAAAAAAAAAAATTTGGATTTTTTTCTAAGTACAAAATCGAGAGTGGCTAAAAATCACCTCTTTTTCCTTCTCTCGATCAGACACTTAGAAAAAAAACGGAAAAAAAAAAAAAAAAAAATTGGATTTTTTCTAAGTACAAAATCGAGAGAGGCTAAAAATCACCTCTTTTTCCTTTTCTCGATCAGACACTTAGAAAAAAAACGGAAAAAAAAAAAAAAAAATTTGGATTTTTTCTAAGTACAAAATCGAGAGTGGCTAAAAATCACCTCTTTTTCCTTCTCTCGATCAGACACTTAGAAAAAAAACGGAAAAAAAAAAAAAAAAATTTGGATTTTTTCTAAGTACAAAATCGAGAGTGGCTAAAAATCACCTCTTTTTCCTTCTCTCGATCAGACACTTAGAAAAAAAACGGAAAAAAAAAAAAAAAAAAATTTGGATTTTTTCTAAGTACAAAATCGAGAGAGGCTAAAAATCACCTCTTTTTCCTTTTCTCGATCAGACACTTAGAAAAAAAACGGAAAAAAAAAAAAAAAAAATTTGGATTTTTTCTAAGTACAAAATCGAGAGTGGCTCAAAATCACCTCTTTTTCCTTTTCTCGATCAGACACTTAGAAAAAAAACGGAAAAAAAAAAAAAAAAAATTTGGATTTTTTCTAAGTACAAAATCGAGAGTGGCTAAAAATCACCTCTTTTTCCTTCTCTCGATCAGACACTTAGAAAAAAAAATGAAAAAAAAAAAAAAAAAATTTGGATTTTTTCTAAGTACAAAATCGAGAGTGGCTAAAAATCACCTCTTTTTCCTTCTCTCGATCAGACACTTAGAAAAAAAACGGAAAAAAAAAAAAAAAAAATTTGGATTTTTTCTAAGTACAAAATCGAGAGAGGCTAAAAATCACCTCTTTTTCCTTTTCTCGATCAGACACTTAGAAAAAAAACGGAAAAAAAAAAAAAAAAAATTTGGATTTTTTCTAAGTACAAAATCGAGAGAGGCTAAAAATCACCTCTTTTTCCTTTTCTCGATCAGACACTTAGAAAAAAAAATGAAAAAAAAAAAAAAAAATTGGATTTTTTCTAAGTACAAAAACGAGAGAGGCTAAAAATCACCTCTTTTTCCTTCTCTCGATCAGACACTTAGAAAAAAAACGGAAAAAAAAAAAAAAAAAATTTGGATTTTTTCTAAGTACAAAATCGAGAGAGGCTAAAAATCACCTCTTTTTCCTTTTCTCGATCAGACACTTAGAAAAAAAAATGAAAAAAAAAAATAAAAAATTGGATTTTTTCTAAGTACAAAATCGAGAGAGGCTAAAAATCACCTCTTTTTCCTTCTCTCGATCAGACACTTAGAAAAAAAACGGAAAAAAAAAAAATAAAATTTGGATTTTTTCTAAGTACAAAATCGAGAGAGGCTAAAAATCACCTCTTTTTCCTTTTCTCGATCAGACACTTAGAAAAAAAACGGAAAAAAAAAAAAAAAAAATTTGGATTTTTTGCTAAGTACAAAATCGAGAGTGGCTAAAAATCACCTCTTTTTCCTTCTCTCGATCAGACACTTAGAAAAAAAAATGAAAAAAAAAAAAAAAAAATTGGATTTTTTCTAAGTACAAAATCGAGAGAGGCTAAAAATCACCTCTTTTTCCTTCTCTCGATCAGACACTTAGAAAAAAAACGGAAAAAAAAAAAAAAAAAAATTGGATTTTTTCTAAGTACAAAATCGAGAGTGGCTAAAAATCACCTCTTTTTCCTTCTCTCGATCAGACACTTAGAAAAAAAACAGAAAAAAAAAAAAAAAAATTTGGATTTTTTCTAAGTACAAAATCGAGAGAGGCTAAAAATCACCTCTTTTTCCTTTTCTCGATCAGACACTTAGAAAAAAAACGGAAAAAAAAAAAAAAAAAAATTTGGATTTTTTCTAAGTACAAAATCGAGAGAGGCTAAAAATCACCTCTTTTTCCTTCTCTCGATCAGACACTTAGAAAAAAAACGGAAAAAAAAAAAAAAAAAATTTGGATTTTTTCTAAGTACAAAATCGAGAGTGGCTAAAAATCACCTCTTTTTCCTTCTCTCGATCAGACACTTAGAAAAAAAACGGAAAAAAAAAAAAAAAAAATTTGGATTTTTTCTAAGTACAAAATCGAGAGAGGCTAAAAATCACCTCTTTTTCCTTTTCTCGATCAGACACTTAGAAAAAAAAATGAAAAAAATAAATAAAAAATTGGATTTTTTCTAAGTACAAAATCGAGAGAGGCTAAAAATCACCTCTTTTTCCTTCTCTCGATCAGACACTTAGAAAAAAAACGGAAAAAAAAAAAAAAAAATTTGGATTTTTTCTAAGTACAAAATCGAGAGTGGCTAAAAATCACCTCTTTTTCCTTCTCTCGATCAGACACTTAGAAAAAAAACGGAAAAAAAAAAAAAAAAATTTGGATTTTTTCTAAGTACAAAATCGAGAGAGGCTAAAAATCACCTCTTTTTCCTTTTCTCGATCAGACACTTAGAAAAAAAACGGAAAAAAAAAAAAAAAAAATCGGATTTTTTCTAAGTACAAAATCAAGAGAGGCTAAAAATCACCTCTTTTTCCTTTTCTCGATCAGACACTTAGAAAAAAAAATGAAAAAAAAAAAAAAAAATTGGATTTTTTCTAAGTACAAAATCGAGAGAGGCTAAAAATCACCTCTTTTTCCTTCTCTCGATCAGACACTTAGAAAAAAAACGGAAAAAAAAAAAAAAAAAATTTGGATTTTTTCTAAGTACAAAATCGAGAGTGGCTAAAAATCACCTCTTTTTCCTTCTCTCGATCAGACACTTAGAAAAAAAACGGAAAAAAAAAAAAAAAAAATTTGGATTTTTTCTAAGTACAAAATCGAGAGAGGCTAAAAATCACCTCTTTTTCCTTCTCTCGATCAGACACTTAGAAAAAAAACGGAAAAAAAAAAAAAAAAAATTTGGATTTTTTCTAAGTACAAAATCGAGATTGGCTAAAAATCACCTCTTTTTCCTTCTCTCGATCAGACACTTAGAAAAAAAAATGAAAAAAAAAAAAAAAAAAATTGGATTTTTTCTAAGTACAAAATCGAGAGAGGCTAAAAATCACCTCTTTTTCCTTTTCTCGATCAGTAACTTAGAAAAAAAACGGAAAAAAAAAAAAAAAAAATGTGGATTTTTTCTAAGTACAAAATCGAGAGAGGCTAAAAATCACCTCTTTTTCCTTTTCTCGATCAGACACTTAGAAAAAAAATGAAAAAAAAAAATAAAAAATTGGATTTTTTCTAAGTACAAAATCGAGAGAGGCTAAAAATCACCTCTTTTTCCTTCTCTCGATCAGACACTTAGAAAAAAAACGGAAAAAAAAAAAAAAAAAATTTGGATTTTTTCTAAGTACAAAATCGAGAGTGGCTAAAAATCACCTCTTTTTCCTTCTCTCGATCAGACACTTAGAAAAAAAACGGAAAAAAAAAAAAAAAATTTGGATTTTTTCTAAGTACAAAATCGAGAGAGGCTAAAAATCACCTCTTTTTCCTTTTCTCGATCAGACACTTAGAAAAAAAACGGGAAAAAAAAAAAAAAATTTGGATTTTTTCTAAGTACAAAATCGAGAGAGGCTAAAAATCACCTCTTTTTCCTTTTCTCGATCAGACACTTAGAAAAAAAAATGAAAAAAAAAAAAAAAAAATTGGATTTTTTCTAAGTACAAAATCGAGAGAGGCTAAAAATCACCTCTTTTTCCTTCTCTCGATCAGACACTTAGAAAAAAAACGGAAAAAAAAAAAAAAAAAAAAATTTGGATTTTTTTCTAAGTACAAAATCGAGAGTGGCTAAAAATCACCTCTTTTTCCTTCTCTCGATCAGACACTTAGAAAAAAAACGGAAAAAAAAAAAAAAAAAAATTGGATTTTTTCTAAGTACAAAATCGAGAGAGGCTAAAAATCACCTCTTTTTCCTTTTCTCGATCAGACACTTAGAAAAAAAACGGAAAAAAAAAAAAAAAAATTTGGATTTTTTCTAAGTACAAAATCGAGAGTGGCTAAAAATCACCTCTTTTTCCTTCTCTCGATCAGACACTTAGAAAAAAAACGGAAAAAAAAAAAAAAAAATTTGGATTTTTTCTAAGTACAAAATCGAGAGTGGCTAAAAATCACCTCTTTTTCCTTCTCTCGATCAGACACTTAGAAAAAAAACGGAAAAAAAAAAAAAAAAAATTTGGATTTTTTCTAAGTACAAAATCGAGAGAGGCTAAAAATCACCTCTTTTTCCTTTTCTCGATCAGACACTTAGAAAAAAAACGGAAAAAAAAAAAAAAAAAATTTGGATTTTTTCTAAGTACAAAATCGAGAGTGGCTCAAAATCACCTCTTTTTCCTTTTCTCGATCAGACACTTAGAAAAAAAACGGAAAAAAAAAAAAAAAAAATTTGGATTTTTTCTAAGTACAAAATCGAGAGTGGCTAAAAATCACCTCTTTTTCCTTCTCTCGATCAGACACTTAGAAAAAAAAATGAAAAAAAAAAAAAAAAAATTTGGATTTTTTCTAAGTACAAAATCGAGAGTGGCTAAAAATCACCTCTTTTTCCTTCTCTCGATCAGACACTTAGAAAAAAAACGGAAAAAAAAAAAAAAAAATTTGGATTTTTTCTAAGTACAAAATCGAGAGAGGCTAAAAATCACCTCTTTTTCCTTTTCTCGATCAGACACTTAGAAAAAAAACGGAAAAAAAAAAAAAAAAAATTTGGATTTTTTCTAAGTACAAAATCGAGAGAGGCTAAAAATCACCTCTTTTTCCTTTCTCTCGATCAGACACTTAGAAAAAAAAATGAAAAAAAAAAAAAAAAATTGGATTTTTTCTAAGTACAAAAACGAGAGAGGCTAAAAATCACCTCTTTTTCCTTCTCTCGATCAGACACTTAGAAAAAAAACGGAAAAAAAAAAAAAAAAAATTTGGATTTTTTCTAAGTACAAAATCGAGAGAGGCTAAAAATCACCTCTTTTTCCTTTTCTCGATCAGACACTTAGAAAAAAAAATGAAAAAAAAAAATAAAAAATTGGATTTTTTCTAAGTACAAAATCGAGAGAGGCTAAAAATCACCTCTTTTTCCTTCTCTCGATCAGACACTTAGAAAAAAAACGGAAAAAAAAAAAATAAAATTTGGATTTTTTCTAAGTACAAAATCGAGAGAGGCTAAAAATCACCTCTTTTTCCTTTTCTCGATCAGACACTTAGAAAAAAAACGGAAAAAAAAAAAAAAAAAATTTGGATTTTTTCTAAGTACAAAATCGAGAGAGGCTAAAAATCACCTCTTTTTCCTTCTCTCGATCAGACACTTAGAAAAAAAACGGAAAAAAAAAAAAAAAAAATTTGGATTTTTTCTAAGTACAAAATCGAGAGTGGCTAAAAATCACCTCTTTTTCCTTCTCTCGATCAGACACTTAGAAAAAAAACGGAAAAAAAAAAAAAAAAAATTTGGATTTTTTCTAAGTACAAAATCGAGAGAGGCTAAAAATCACCTCTTTTTCCTTTTCTCGATCAGACACTTAGAAAAAAAAATGAAAAAAAAAATAAAAAATTGGATTTTTTCTAAGTACAAAATCGAGAGAGGCTAAAAATCACCTCTTTTTCCTTCTCTCGATCAGACACTTAGAAAAAAAACGGAAAAAAAAATAAAAAAATTTGGATTTTTTCTAAGTACAAAATCGAGAGAGGCTAAAAATCACCTCTTTTTCCTTTTCTCGATCAGACACTTAGAAAAAAAACGGAAAAAAAAAAAAAAAAAAATTTGGATTTTTTCTAAGTACAAAATCGAGAGAGGCTAAAAATCACCTCTTTTTCCTTTTCTCGATCAGACACTTAGAAAAAAAAATGAAAAAAAAAAAAAAAAAAATTGGATTTTTTCTAAGTACAAAATCGAGAGAGGCTAAAAATCACCTCTTTTTCCTTCTCTCGATCAGACGCTTAGAAAAAAAACGGAAAAAAAAAAAAAAAAAATTTGGATTTTTTCTAAGTACAAAATCGAGAGTGGCTAAAAATCACCTCTTTTTCCTTCTCTCGATCAGACACTTAGAAAAAAAACGGAAAAAAAAGAGGTGATTTTTAGCCTCTCTCGATTTTGTACTTAGAAAAAATCCAATTTTTTTTTTTTTTTTTTCATTTTTTTTTCTAAGTGTCTGATCGAGAGAAGGAAAAAGAGGTGATTTTTAGCCTCTCTCGATTTTGTACTTAGAAAAAATCCAATTTTTTTTTTTTTTTTTTCATTTTTTTTTCTAAGTGTCTGATCGAGAAAAGGAAAAAGAGGTGATTTTTAGCCTCTCTCGATTTTGTACTTAGAAAAAATCCAAATTTTTTTTTTTTTTTTTCCCGTTTTTTTTCTAAGTGTCTGATCGAGAAAAGGAAAAAGAGGTGATTTTTAGCCTCTCTCGATTTTGTACTTAGAAAAAATCCAATTTTTTTTTTTTTTTTTTCCGTTTTTTTTCTAAGTGTCTGATCGAGAGAAGGAAAAAGAGGTGATTTTTAGCCACTCTCGATTTTGTACTTAGAAAAAATCCAATTTTTTTTTTTTTTTTTCCGTTTTTTTTCTAAGTGTCTGATCGAGAGAAGGAAAAAGAGAAGAAAAACGGAAAAAAAAAAAAAAAAATTTGGATTTTTTCTAAGTACAAAATCGAGAGAGGCTAAAAATCACCTCTTTTTCCTTTTCTCGATCAGACACTTAGAAAAAAAACGGAAAAAAAAAAAAAAAAAATTTGGATTTTTTCTAAGTACAAAATCGAGAGAGGCTAAAAATCACCTCTTTTTCCTTCTCTCGATCAGACACTTAGAAAAAAAACGGAAAAAAAAAAAAAAAAAATTTGGATTTTTTCTAAGTACAAAATCGAGAGTGGCTAAAAATCACCTCTTTTTCCTTCTCTCGATCAGACACTTAGAAAAAAAACGGAAAAAAAAAAAAAAAAAATTGGATTTTTTCTAAGTACAAAATCGAGAGAGGCTAAAAATCACCTCTTTTTCCTTCTCTCGATCAGACACTTAGAAAAAAAACGGGAAAAAAAAAAAAAAAATTTGGATTTTTTCTAAGTACAAAATCGAGAGAGGCTAAAAATCACCTCTTTTTCCTTTTCTCGATCAGACACTTAGAAAAAAAACGGAAAAAAAAAAAAAAAAATTTGGATTTTTTCTAAGTACAAAATCGAGAGAGGCTAAAAATCACCTCTTTTTCCTTCTCTCGATCAGACACTTAGAAAAAAAACGGAAAAAAAAAAAAAAAAAATTTGGATTTTTTCTAAGTACAAAATCGAGAGTGGCTAAAAATCACCTCTTTTTCCTTCTCTCGATCAGACACTTAGAAAAAAAACGGAAAAAAAAAAAAAAAAAAAATTTGGATTTTTTCTAAGTACAAAATCGAGAGAGGCTAAAAATCACCTCTTTTTCCTTTTCTCGATCAGACACTTAGAAAAAAAAATGAAAAAAAAAAATAAAAAATTGGATTTTTTCTAAGTACAAAATCGAGAGAGGCTAAAAATCACCTCTTTTTCCTTCTCTCGATCAGACACTTAGAAAAAAAACGGAAAAAAAAAAAAAAAAAATTTGGATTTTTTCTAAGTACAAAATCGAGAGAGGCTAAAAATCACCTCTTTTTCCTTTTCTCGATCAGACACTTAGAAAAAAAACGGAAAAAAAAAAAAAAAAATTTGGATTTTTTCTAAGTACAAAATCGAGAGAGGCTAAAAATCACCTCTTTTTCCTTTTCTCGATCAGACACTTAGAAAAAAAAATGAAAAAAAAAAAAAAAAAAATTGGATTTTTTCTAAGTACAAAATCGAGAGAGGCTAAAAATCACCTCTTTTTCCTTCTCTCGATCAGACACTTAGAAAAAAAACGGAAAAAAAAAAAAAAAAAATTTGGATTTTTTCTAAGTACAAAATCGAGAGTGGCTAAAAATCACCTCTTTTTCCTTCTCTCGATCAGACACTTAGAAAAAAAACGGAAAAAAAAAGAGGTGATTTTTAGCCTCTCTCGATTTTGTACTTAGAAAAAATCCAATTTTTTTTTTTTTTTTTTTCCGTTTTTTTTCTAAGTGTCTGATCGAGAGAAGGAAAAAGAGGTGATTTTTAGCCACTCTCGATTTTGTACTTAGAAAAAATCCAAATTTTTTTTTTTTTTTTTTCCGTTTTTTTTCTAAGTGTCTGATCGAGAGAAGGAAAAAGAGGTGATTTTTAGCCTCTCTCGATTTTGTACTTAGAAAAAATCCAATTTTTTTTTTTTTTTTTTCATTTTTTTTTCTAAGTGTCTGATCGAGAGAAGGAAAAAGAGGTGATTTTTAGCCACTCTCGATTTTGTACTTAGAAAAAATCCAAATTTTTTTTTTTTTTTTTTCCGTTTTTTTTCTAAGTGTCTGATCGAGAAAAGGAAAAAGAGGTGATTTTTAGCCACTCTCGATTTTGTACTTAGAAAAAAATCCAAATTTTTTTTTTTTTTTTTTCCGTTTTTTTTCTAAGTGTCTGATCGAGAAAAGGAAAAAGAGGTGATTTTTAGCCTCTCTCGATTTTGTACTTAGAAAAAATCCAAATTTTTTTTTTTTTTTTTTTTCCGTTTTTTTTCTAAGTGTCTGATCGAGAGAAGGAAAAAGAGGTGATTTTTAGCCACTCTCGATTTTGTACTTAGAAAAAATCCAATTTTTTTTTTTTTTTTTCCGTTTTTTTTCTAAGTGTCTGATCGAGAGAAGGAAAAAGAGGTGATTTTTAGCCTCTCTCGATTTTGTACTTACAAAAAATCCAATTTTTTTTTTTTTTTTTTCATTTTTTTTTCTAAGTGTCTGATCGAGAAAAGGAAAAAGAGGTGATTTTTAGCCACTCTCGATTTTGTACTTAGAAAAAATCCAAATTTTTTTTTTTTTTTTTTCCGTTTTTTTTCTAAGTGTCTGATCGAGAAAAGGAAAAAGAGGTGATTTTTAGCCTCTCTCGATTTTGTACTTAGAAAAAATCCAAATTTTTTTTTTTTTTTTTTCCGTTTTTTTTCTAAGTGTCTGATCGAGAGAAGGAAAAAGAGGTGATTTTTAGCCACTCTCGATTTTGTACTTAGAAAAAATCCAAATTTTTTTTTTTTTTTTTTCCGTTTTTTTTCTAAGTGTCTGATCGAGAGAAGGAAAAAGAGGTGATTTTTAGCCTCTCTCGATTTTGTACTTAGAAAAAATCCAATTTTTTTTTTTTTTTTTCATTTTTTTTCTAAGTGTCTGATCGAGAGAAGGAAAAAGAGGTGATTTTTAGCCACTCTCGATTTTGTACTTAGAAAAAATCCAAATTTTTTTTTTTTTTTTTTCCGTTTTTTTTCTAAGTGTCTGATCGAGAGAAGGAAAAAGAGGTGATTTTTAGCCTCTCTCGATTTTGTACTTAGAAAAAATCCAAATTTTTTTTTTTTTTTTTTCCGTTTTTTTTCTAAGTGTCTGATCGAGAAAAGGAAAAAGAGGTGATTTTTAGCCTCTCTCGATTTTGTACTTAGAAAAAATCCAATTTTTTTTTTTTTTTTTTTTCCGTTTTTTTTCTAAGTGTCTGATCGAGAGAAGGAAAAAGAGGTGATTTTTAGCCACTCTCGATTTTGTACTTAGAAAAAATCCAAATTTTTTTTTTTTTTTTTTCCGTTTTTTTTCTAAGTGTCTGATCGAGAGAAGGAAAAAGAGGTGATTTTTAGCCTCTCTCGATTTTGTACTTAGAAAAAATCCAATTTTTTTTTTTTTTTTTTCATTTTTTTTTCTAAGTGTCTGATCGAGAAAAGGAAAAAGAGGTGATTTTTAGCCTCTCTCGATTTTGTACTTAGAAAAAATCCAAATTTTTTTTTTTTTTTTTCCCGTTTTTTTTCTAAGTGTCTGATCGAGAAAAGGAAAAAGAGGTGATTTTTAGCCACTCTCGATTTTGTACTTAGAAAAAATCCAAATTTTTTTTTTTTTTTTTCTGTTTTTTTTCTAAGTGTCTGATCGAGAGAAGGAAAAAGAGAAGAAAAACGGAAAAAAAAAAAAAAAAATTTGGATTTTTTCTAAGTACAAAATCGAGAGAGGCTAAAAATCACCTCTTTTTCCTTTTCTCGATCAGACACTTAGAAAAAAAACGGAAAAAAAAAAAAAAAAAATTTGGATTTTTTCTAAGTACAAAATCGAGAGAGGCTAAAAATCACCTCTTTTTCCTTCTCTCGATCAGACACTTAGAAAAAAAACGGAAAAAAAAAAAAAAAAAATTTGGATTTTTTCTAAGTACAAAATCGAGAGTGGCTAAAAATCACCTCTTTTTCCTTCTCTCGATCAGACACTTAGAAAAAAAACGGAAAAAAAAAAAAAAAAAATTGGATTTTTTCTAAGTACAAAATCGAGAGAGGCTAAAAATCACCTCTTTTTCCTTCTCTCGATCAGACACTTAGAAAAAAAACGGGAAAAAAAAAAAAAAAATTTGGATTTTTTCTAAGTACAAAATCGAGAGAGGCTAAAAATCACCTCTTTTTCCTTTTCTCGATCAGACACTTAGAAAAAAAACGGAAAAAAAAAAAAAAAAATTTGGATTTTTTCTAAGTACAAAATCGAGAGAGGCTAAAAATCACCTCTTTTTCCTTCTCTCGATCAGACACTTAGAAAAAAAACGGAAAAAAAAAAAAAAAAAATTTGGATTTTTTCTAAGTACAAAATCGAGAGTGGCTAAAAATCACCTCTTTTTCCTTCTCTCGATCAGACACTTAGAAAAAAAACGGAAAAAAAAAAAAAAAAAATTTGGATTTTTTCTAAGTACAAAATCGAGAGAGGCTAAAAATCACCTCTTTTTCCTTTTCTCGATCAGACACTTAGAAAAAAAAATGAAAAAAAAAAATAAAAAATTGGATTTTTTCTAAGTACAAAATCGAGAGAGGCTAAAAATCACCTCTTTTTCCTTCTCTCGATCAGACACTTAGAAAAAAAACGGAAAAAAAAAAAAAAAAATTTGGATTTTTTCTAAGTACAAAATCGAGAGAGGCTAAAAATCACCTCTTTTTCCTTTTCTCGATCAGACACTTAGAAAAAAAACGGAAAAAAAAAAAAAAAAATTTGGATTTTTTCTAAGTACAAAATCGAGAGAGGCTAAAAATCACCTCTTTTTCCTTTTCTCGATCAGACACTTAGAAAAAAAAATGAAAAAAAAAAAAAAAAAAATTGGATTTTTTCTAAGTACAAAATCGAGAGAGGCTAAAAATCACCTCTTTTTCCTTCTCTCGATCAGACACTTAGAAAAAAAACGGAAAAAAAAAAAAAAAAAATTTGGATTTTTTCTAAGTACAAAATCGAGAGTGGCTAAAAATCACCTCTTTTTCCTTCTCTCGATCAGACACTTAGAAAAAAAACGGAAAAAAAAAGAGGTGATTTTTAGCCTCTCTCGATTTTGTACTTAGAAAAAATCCAATTTTTTTTTTTTTTTTTTTCCGTTTTTTTTCTAAGTGTCTGATCGAGAGAAGGAAAAAGAGGTGATTTTTAGCCACTCTCGATTTTGTACTTAGAAAAAATCCAAATTTTTTTTTTTTTTTTTTCCGTTTTTTTTCTAAGTGTCTGATCGAGAGAAGGAAAAAGAGGTGATTTTTAGCCTCTCTCGATTTTGTACTTAGAAAAAATCCAATTTTTTTTTTTTTTTTTTCATTTTTTTTTCTAAGTGTCTGATCGAGAGAAGGAAAAAGAGGTGATTTTTAGCCACTCTCGATTTTGTACTTAGAAAAAATCCAAATTTTTTTTTTTTTTTTTTCCGTTTTTTTTCTAAGTGTCTGATCGAGAAAAGGAAAAAGAGGTGATTTTTAGCCACTCTCGATTTTGTACTTAGAAAAAATCCAAATTTTTTTTTTTTTTTTTTCCGTTTTTTTTCTAAGTGTCTGATCGAGAAAAGGAAAAAGAGGTGATTTTTAGCCTCTCTCGATTTTGTACTTAGAAAAAATCCAAATTTTTTTTTTTTTTTTTTCCGTTTTTTTTCTAAGTGTCTGATCGAGAGAAGGAAAAAGAGGTGATTTTTAGCCACTCTCGATTTTGTACTTAGAAAAAATCCAATTTTTTTTTTTTTTTTTCCGTTTTTTTTCTAAGTGTCTGATCGAGAGAAGGAAAAAGAGGTGATTTTTAGCCTCTCTCGATTTTGTACTTACAAAAAATCCAATTTTTTTTTTTTTTTTTTCATTTTTTTTTCTAAGTGTCTGATCGAGAAAAGGAAAAAGAGGTGATTTTTAGCCACTCTCGATTTTGTACTTAGAAAAAATCCAAATTTTTTTTTTTTTTTTTTCCGTTTTTTTTCTAAGTGTCTGATCGAGAAAAGGAAAAAGAGGTGATTTTTAGCCTCTCTCGATTTTGTACTTAGAAAAAATCCAAATTTTTTTTTTTTTTTTTTCCGTTTTTTTTCTAAGTGTCTGATCGAGAGAAGGAAAAAGAGGTGATTTTTAGCCACTCTCGATTTTGTACTTAGAAAAAATCCAAATTTTTTTTTTTTTTTTTTCCGTTTTTTTTCTAAGTGTCTGATCGAGAGAAGGAAAAAGAGGTGATTTTTAGCCTCTCTCGATTTTGTACTTAGAAAAAATCCAATTTTTTTTTTTTTTTTTCATTTTTTTTCTAAGTGTCTGATCGAGAGAAGGAAAAAGAGGTGATTTTTAGCCACTCTCGATTTTGTACTTAGAAAAAATCCAAATTTTTTTTTTTTTTTTTTCCGTTTTTTTTCTAAGTGTCTGATCGAGAGAAGGAAAAAGAGGTGATTTTTAGCCTCTCTCGATTTTGTACTTAGAAAAAATCCAAATTTTTTTTTTTTTTTTTTCCGTTTTTTTTCTAAGTGTCTGATCGAGAAAAGGAAAAAGAGGTGATTTTTAGCCTCTCTCGATTTTGTACTTAGAAAAAATCCAATTTTTTTTTTTTTTTTTTTCCGTTTTTTTTCTAAGTGTCTGATCGAGAGAAGGAAAAAGAGGTGATTTTTAGCCACTCTCGATTTTGTACTTAGAAAAAATCCAAATTTTTTTTTTTTTTTTTTCCGTTTTTTTTCTAAGTGTCTGATCGAGAGAAGGAAAAAGAGGTGATTTTTAGCCTCTCTCGATTTTGTACTTAGAAAAAATCCAATTTTTTTTTTTTTTTTTTCATTTTTTTTTCTAAGTGTCTGATCGAGAAAAGGAAAAAGAGGTGATTTTTAGCCTCTCTCGATTTTGTACTTAGAAAAAATCCAAATTTTTTTTTTTTTTTTTCCCGTTTTTTTTCTAAGTGTCTGATCGAGAAAAGGAAAAAGAGGTGATTTTTAGCCACTCTCGATTTTGTACTTAGAAAAAATCCAAATTTTTTTTTTTTTTTTTCTGTTTTTTTTCTAAGTGTCTGATCGAGAGAAGGAAAAAGAGAAGAAAAACGGAAAAAAAAAAAAAAAAATTTGGATTTTTTCTAAGTACAAAATCGAGAGAGGCTAAAAATCACCTCTTTTTCCTTTTCTCGATCAGACACTTAGAAAAAAAACGGAAAAAAAAAAAAAAAAAATTTGGATTTTTTCTAAGTACAAAATCGAGAGAGGCTAAAAATCACCTCTTTTTCCTTTTCTCGATCAGACACTTAGAAAAAAAAATGAAAAAAAAAAAAAAAAAAATTGGATTTTTTCTAAGTACAAAATCGAGAGAGGCTAAAAATCACCTCTTTTTCCTTCTCTCGATCAGACACTTAGAAAAAAAACGGAAAAAAAAAAAAAAAAATTTGGATTTTTTCTAAGTACAAAATCGAGAGTGGCTAAAAATCACCTCTTTTTCCTTCTCTCGATCAGACACTTAGAAAAAAAACGGAAAAAAAAAAAAAAAAAATTTGGATTTTTTCTAAGTACAAAATCGAGAGAGGCTAAAAATCACCTCTTTTTCCTTTTCTCGATCAGACACTTAGAAAAAAAACGGGAAAAAAAAAAAAAAAATTTGGATTTTTTCTAAGTACAAAATCGAGAGTGGCTAAAAATCACCTCTTTTTCCTTCTCTCGATCAGACACTTAGAAAAAAAACGGAAAAAAAAAAAAAAAAATTTGGATTTTTTCTAAGTACAAAATCGAGAGTGGCTAAAAATCACCTCTTTTTCCTTCTCTCGATCAGACACTTAGAAAAAAAAATGAAAAAAAAAAAAAAAAATTGGATTTTTTCTAAGTACAAAATCGAGAGAGGCTAAAAATCACCTCTTTTTCCTTCTCTCGATCAGACACTTAGAAAAAAAACGGAAAAAAAAAAAAAAAAAATTTGGATTTTTTCTAAGTACAAAATCGAGAGTGGCTAAAAATCACCTCTTTTTCCTTCTCTCGATCAGACACTTAGAAAAAAAAATGAAAAAAAAAAAAAAAAAAATTGGATTTTTTCTAAGTACAAAATCGAGAGAGGCTAAAAATCACCTCTTTTTCCTTCTCTCGATCAGACACTTAGAAAAAAAACGGAAAAAAAAAAAAAAAAAATTTGGATTTTTTCTAAGTACAAAATCGAGAGTGGCTAAAAATCACCTCTTTTTCCTTCTCTCGATCAGACACTTAGAAAAAAAAATGAAAAAAAAAAAAAAAAAATTGGATTTTTTCTAAGTACAAAATCGAGAGAGGCTAAAAATCACCTCTTTTTCCTTCTCTCGATCAGACACTTAGAAAAAAAACGGAAAAAAAAAAAAAAAAAATTTGGATTTTTTCTAAGTACAAAATCGAGAGAGGCTAAAAATCACCTCTTTTTCCTTTTCTCGATCAGACACTTAGAAAAAAAACGGAAAAAAAAAAAAAAAAAATTTGGATTTTTTCTAAGTACAAAATCGAGAGAGGCTAAAAATCACCTCTTTTTCCTTCTCTCGATCAGACACTTAGAAAAAAAACGGAAAAAAAAAAAAAAAAAATTTGGATTTTTTCTAAGTACAAAATCGAGAGTGGCTAAAAATCACCTCTTTTTCCTTCTCTCGATCAGACACTTAGAAAAAAAACGGAAAAAAAAAAAAAAAAATTTGGATTTTTTCTAAGTACAAAATCGAGAGAGGCTAAAAATCACCTCTTTTTCCTTTTCTCGATCAGACACTTAGAAAAAAAACGGAAAAAAAAAAAAAAAAAATTTGGATTTTTTCTAAGTACAAAATCGAGAGAGGCTAAAAATCACCTCTTTTTCCTTCTCTCGATCAGACACTTAGAAAAAAAACGGAAAAAAAAAAAAATAAAAAATTGGATTTTTTCTAAGTACAAAATCGAGAGTGGCTAAAAATCACCTCTTTTTCCTTCTCTCGATCAGACACTTAGAAAAAAAACGGAAAAAAAAAAAAAAAAAATTTGGATTTTTTCTAAGTACAAAATCGAGAGAGGCTAAAAATCACCTCTTTTTCCTTTTCTCGATCAGACACTTAGAAAAAAAAATGAAAAAAAAAAATAAAAAATTGGATTTTTTCTAAGTACAAAATCGAGAGAGGCTAAAAATCACCTCTTTTTCCTTCTCTCGATCAGACACTTAGAAAAAAAACGGAAAAAAAAAAAAAAAAAATTTGGATTTTTTCTAAGTACAAAATCGAGAGTGGCTAAAAATCACCTCTTTTTCCTTCTCTCGATCAGACACTTAGAAAAAAAACGGAAAAAAAAAAAAAAAAATTTGGATTTTTTCTAAGTACAAAATCGAGAGAGGCTAAAAATCACCTCTTTTTCCTTTTCTCGATCAGACACTTAGAAAAAAAACGGAAAAAAAAAAAAAAAAAATTTGGATTTTTTCTAAGTACAAAATCGAGAGAATTAAAAATCACCTCTTTTTCCTTTTCTCGATCAGACACTTAGAAAAAAAAATGAAAAAAAAAAAAAAAAAAATTGGATTTTTTCTAAGTAAAAAATCGAGAGAGGCTAAAAATCACCTCTTTTTCCTTCTCTCGATCAGACACTTAGAAAAAAAACGGAAAAAAAAAAAAAAAAAATTTGGATTTTTTCTAAGTACAAAATCGAGAGTGGCTAAAAATCACCTCTTTTTCCTTCTCTCGATCAGACACTTAGAAAAAAAACGGAAAAAAAAAAAAAAAAATTTGGATTTTTTCTAAGTACAAAATCGAGAGAGGCTAAAAATCACCTCTTTTTCCTTCTCTCGATCAGACACTTAGAAAAAAAACGGAAAAAAAAAAAAAAAAAATTTGGATTTTTTCTAAGTACAAAATCGAGAGTGGCTAAAAATCACCTCTTTTTCCTTCTCTCGATCAGACACTTAGAAAAAAAACGGAAAAAAAAAAAAAAAAAATTTGGATTTTTTCTAAGTACAAAATCGAGAGAGGCTAAAAATCACCTCTTTTTCCTTTTCTCGATCAGTAACTTAGAAAAAAAACGGAAAAAAAAAAAAAAAAAATTTGGATTTTTTCTAAGTACAAAATCGAGAGAGGCTAAAAATCACCTCTTTTTCCTTTTCTCGATCAGACACTTAGAAAAAAAAATGAAAAAAAAAAATTAAAAATTGGATTTTTTCTAAGTACAAAATCGAGAGAGGCTAAAAATCACCTCTTTTTCCTTCTCTCGATCAGACACTTAGAAAAAAAACGGGAAAAAAAAAAAAAAAAAATTTGGATTTTTTCTAAGTACAAAATCGAGAGAGGCTAAAAATCACCTCTTTTTCCTTTTCTCGATCAGACACTTAGAAAAAAAAATGAAAAAAAAAAATAAAAAATTGGATTTTTTCTAAGTACAAAATCGAGAGAGGCTAAAAATCACCTCTTTTTCCTTCTCTCGATCAGACACTTAGAAAAAAAACGGAAAAAAAAAAAAAAAAAATTTGGATTTTTTCTAAGTACAAAATCGAGAGTGGCTAAAAATCACCTCTTTTTCCTTCTCTCGATCAGACACTTAGAAAAAAAACGGAAAAAAAAAAAAAAAAAATTGGATTTTTTCTAAGTACAAAATCGAGAGAGGCTAAAAATCACCTCTTTTTCCTTTTCTCGATCAGACACTTAGAAAAAAAACGGAAAAAAAAAAAAAAAAAATTTGGATTTTTTCTAAGTACAAAATCGAGAGAGGCTAAAAATCACCTCTTTTTCCTTCTCTCGATCAGACACTTAGAAAAAAAACGGAAAAAAAAAAAAAAAAAATTTGGATTTTTTCTAAGTACAAAATCGAGAGTGGCTAAAAATCACCTCTTTTTCCTTCTCTCGATCAGACACTTAGAAAAAAAATGAAAAAAAAAAAAAAAAATTGGATTTTTTCTAAGTACAAAATCGAGAGAGGCTAAAAATCACCTCTTTTTCCTTCTCTCGATCAGACACTTAGAAAAAAAACGGAAAAAAAAAAAAAAAAAATTTGGATTTTTTCTAAGTACAAAATCGAGAGTGGCTAAAAATCACCTCTTTTTCCTTCTCTCGATCAGACACTTAGAAAAAAAAATGAAAAAAAAAAAAAAAAAAATTGGATTTTTTCTAAGTACAAAATCGAGAGAGGCTAAAAATCACCTCTTTTTCCTTCTCTCGATCAGACACTTAGAAAAAAAACGGAAAAAAAAAAAAAAAAAATTTGGATTTTTTCTAAGTACAAAATCGAGAGTGGCTAAAAATCACCTCTTTTTCCTTCTCTCGATCAGACACTTAGAAAAAAAAATGAAAAAAAAAAAAAAAAAATTGGATTTTTTCTAAGTACAAAATCGAGAGAGGCTAAAAATCACCTCTTTTTCCTTCTCTCGATCAGACACTTAGAAAAAAAACGGAAAAAAAAAAAAAAAAAATTTGGATTTTTTCTAAGTACAAAATCGAGAGTGGCTAAAAATCACCTCTTTTTCCTTCTCTCGATCAGACACTTAGAAAAAAAACGGAAAAAAAAAAAAAAAAAAATTGGATTTTTTCTAAGTACAAAATCGAGAGAGGCTAAAAATCACCTCTTTTTCCTTTTCTCGATCAGACACTTAGAAAAAAAACGGAAAAAAAAAAAAAAAAAATTTGGATTTTTTCTAAGTACAAAATCGAGAGAGGCTAAAAATCACCTCTTTTTCCTTCTCTCGATCAGACACTTAGAAAAAAAACGGAAAAAAAAAAAAAAAAAATTTGGATTTTTTCTAAGTACAAAATCGAGAGTGGCTAAAAATCACCTCTTTTTCCTTCTCTCGATCAGACACTTAGAAAAAAAATGAAAAAAAAAAAAAAAAATTGGATTTTTTCTAAGTACAAAATCGAGAGAGGCTAAAAATCACCTCTTTTTCCTTCTCTCGATCAGACACTTAGAAAAAAAACGGAAAAAAAAAAAAAAAAAATTTGGATTTTTTCTAAGTACAAAATCGAGAGTGGCTAAAAATCACCTCTTTTTCCTTCTCTCGATCAGACACTTAGAAAAAAAAATGAAAAAAAAAAAAAAAAAATTGGATTTTTTCTAAGTACAAAATCGAGAGAGGCTAAAAATCACCTCTTTTTCCTTCTCTCGATCAGACACTTAGAAAAAAAACGGAAAAAAAAAAAAAAAAAAATTTGGATTTTTTCTAAGTACAAAATCGAGAGTGGCTAAAAATCACCTCTTTTTCCTTCTCTCGATCAGACACTTAGAAAAAAAAATGAAAAAAAAAAAAAAAAAATTGGATTTTTTCTAAGTACAAAATCGAGAGAGGCTAAAAATCACCTCTTTTTCCTTCTCTCGATCAGACACTTAGAAAAAAAACGGAAAAAAAAAAAAAAAAAATTTGGATTTTTTCTAAGTACAAAATCGAGAGAGGCTAAAAATCACCTCTTTTTCCTTTTCTCGATCAGACACTTAGAAAAAAAACGGAAAAAAAAAAAAAAAAAATTTGGATTTTTTCTAAGTACAAAATCGAGAGAGGCTAAAAATCACCTCTTTTTCCTTCTCTCGATCAGACACTTAGAAAAAAAACGGAAAAAAAAAAAAAAAAAATTTGGATTTTTTCTAAGTACAAAATCGAGAGTGGCTAAAAATCACCTCTTTTTCCTTCTCTCGATCAGACACTT
>NW_026908127.1:17500-61910 GCF_033978785.1 Entelurus aequoreus | reverse complement strand
AAAATCGAGAGTGGCTAAAAATCACCTCTTTTTCCTTCTCTCGATCAGACACTTAGAAAAAAAACGGAAAAAAAAAAAAAAAAAAATTTGGATTTTTTCTAAGTACAAAATCGAGAGAGGCTAAAAATCACCTCTTTTTCCTTCTCTCGATCAGACACTTAGAAAAAAAACGGGAAAAAAAAAAAAAAAAAAATTTGGATTTTTTCTAAGTACAAAATCGAGAGTGGCTAAAAATCACCTCTTTTTCCTTCTCTCGATCAGACACTTAGAAAAAAAACGGAAAAAAAAAAAAAAAAATTTGGATTTTTTCTAAGTACAAAATCGAGAGAGGCTAAAAATCACCTCTTTTTCCTTTTCTCGATCAGACACTTAGAAAAAAAACGGAAAAAAAAAAAAAAAAATTTGGATTTTTTCTAAGTACAAAATCGAGAGAGGCTAAAAATCACCTCTTTTTCCTTCTCTCGATCAGACACTTAGAAAAAAAACGGAAAAAAAAAAAAAAAAAATTTGGATTTTTTCTAAGTACAAAATCGAGAGAGGCTAAAATCACCTCTTTTTCCTTCTCTCGATCAGACACTTAGAAAAAAAACGGAAAAAAAAAAAAAAAAAAATTTGGATTTTTTCTAAGTACAAAATCGAGCGAGGCTAAAAATCACCTCTTTTTCCTTTTCTCGATCAGACACTTAGAAAAAAACGGAAAAAAAAAAAAAAAAAATTTGGATTTTTTCTAAGTACAAAATCGAGAGAGGCTAAAAAATCACCTCTTTTTCCTTCTCTCGATCAGACACTTAGAAAAAAAACGGAAAAAAAATAATAAAAAATTTGGATTTTTTCTAAGTACAAAATCGAGAGTGGCTAAAAATCACCTCTTTTTCCTTCTCTCGATCAGACACTTAGAAAAAAAACGGAAAAAAAAAAAAAAAATTTGGATTTTTTCTAAGTACAAAATCGAGAGAGGCTAAAAATCACCTCTTTTTCCTTTTCTCGATCAGACACTTAGAAAAAAAAATGAAAAAAAAAAAAAAAAATTGGATTTTTTCTAAGTACAAAATCGAGAGAGGCTAAAAATCACCTCTTTTTCCTTCTCTCGATCAGACACTTAGAAAAAAAACGGAAAAAAAAAAAAAAAAAAATTTGGATTTTTTCTAAGTACAAAATCGAGAGAGGCTAAAAATCACCTCTTTTTCCTTCTCTCGATCAGACACTTAGAAAAAAAACGGAAAAAAAAAAAAAAAAAATTTGGATTTTTTCTAAGTACAAAATCGAGCGAGGCTAAAAATCACCTCTTTTTCCTTTTCTCGATCAGACACTTAGAAAAAAAACGGAAAAAAAAAAAAAAAAATTTGGATTTTTTCTAAGTACAAAATCGAGAGAGGCTAAAAATCACCTCTTTTTCCTTCTCTCGATCAGACACTTAGAAAAAAAACGGAAAAAAAATAATAAAAAATTTGGATTTTTTCTAAGTACAAAATCGAGAGTGGCTAAAAATCACCTCTTTTTCCTTCTCTCGATCAGACACTTAGAAAAAAAACGGAAAAAAAAAAAAAAAAATTTGGATTTTTTCTAAGTACAAAATCGAGAGAGGCTAAAAATCACCTCTTTTTCCTTTTCTCGATCAGACACTTAGAAAAAAAAATGAAAAAAAAAAAAAAAAATTGGATTTTTTCTAAGTACAAAATCGAGAGAGGCTAAAAATCACCTCTTTTTCCTTCTCTCGATCAGACACTTAGAAAAAAAACGAAAAAAAAAAAAAAAAAATTGGATTTTTTCTAAGTACAAAATCGAGAGAGGCTAAAAATCACCTCTTTTTCCTTCTCTCGATCAGACACTTAGAAAAAAAACGAAAAAAAAAAAAAAAATTTGGATTTTTTTCTAAGTACAAAATCGAGAGTGGCTAAAAATCACCTCTTTTTCCTTCTCTCGATCAGACACTTAGAAAAAAAACGGAAAAAAAAAAAAAAAAAAATTTGGATTTTTTCTAAGTACAAAATCGAGAGAGGCTAAAAATCACCTCTTTTTCCTTTTCTCGATCAGACACTTAGAAAAAAAACGGAAAAAAAAAAAAAAAAATTTGGATTTTTTCTAAGTACAAAATCGAGAGAGGCTAAAAAATCACCTCTTTTTCCTTCTCTCGATCAGACACTTAGAAAAAAAACGGAAAAAAAAAAAAAAAAATTTGGATTTTTTCTAAGTACAAAATCGAGAGTGGCTAAAAATCACCTCTTTTTCCTTCTCTCGATCAGACACTTAGAAAAAAAACTGAAAAAAAAAAAAAAAAAATTGATTTTTTCTAAGTACAAAATCGAGAGAGGCTAAAAATCACCTCTTTTTCCTTCTCTCGATCAGACACTTAGAAAAAAAACGGAAAAAAAAAAAAAAAATTTGGATTTTTCTAAGTACAAAATCGAGAGTGGCTAAAAATCACCTCTTTTTCCTTCTCTCGATCAGACACTTAGAAAAAAAACGGAAAAAAAAAAAAAAAAAATTTGGATTTTTTCTAAGTACAAAATTGAGAGAGGCTAAAAATCACCTCTTTTTCCTTCTCTCGATCAGACACTTAGAAAAAAAAACGGAAAAAAAAAAAAAAAAAATTGGATTTTTTCTAAGTACAAAATCGAGAGTGGCTAAAAATCACCTCTTTTTCTTCTCTCGATCAGACACTTAGAAAAAAAACGGAAAAAAAAAAAAAAAAAATTTGGATTTTTTCTAAGTACAAAATCGAGAGAGGCTAAAAATCACCTCTTTTTCTTTTCTCGATCAGACACTTAGAAAAAAACGGAAAAAAAAAAAAAAAATTTGGATTTTTCTAAGTACAAAATCGAGAGAGGCTAAAAATCACCTCTTTTTCCTTCTCTCGATCAGACACTTAGAAAAAAAACGGAAAAAAAAAAAAAAAAAATTTGGATTTTTTCTAAGTACAAAATCGAGAGTGGCTAAAAATCACCTCTTTTTCCTTCTCTCGATCAGACACTTAGAAAAAAAACGGAAAAAAAAAAAAAAAAATTTGGATTTTTTCTAAGTACAAAATCGAGCGAGGCTAAAAATCACCTCTTTTTCCTTTTCTCGATCAGACACTTAGAAAAAAAACGGAAAAAAAAAAAAAAAATTTGGATTTTTTCTAAGTACAAAATCGAGAGAGGCTAAAAATCACCTCTTTTTCCTTCTCTCGATCAGACACTTAGAAAAAAAACGGAAAAAAAATAAATAAAAAATTTGGATTTTTTCTAAGTACAAAATCGAGAGAGGCTAAAAATCACCTCTTTTTCCTTCTCTCGATCAGACACTTAGAAAAAAAACGGAAAAAAAATAATAAAAATTTGGATTTTTTCTAAGTACAAAATCGAGAGTGGCTAAAAATCACCTCTTTTTCCTTCTCTCGATCAGACACTTAGAAAAAAAACGGAAAAAAAAAAAAAAAAAATTTGGATTTTTTCTAAGTACAAAATCGAGAGAGGCTAAAAATCACCTCTTTTTCCTTTCTCGATCAGACACTTAGAAAAAAAACTGAAAAAAAAAAAAAAAAAAATTGGATTTTTTCTAAGTACAAAATCGAGAGTGGCTAAAAATCACCTCTTTTTCCTTCTCTCGATCAGACACTTAGAAAAAAAAATGAAAAAAAAAAAAAAAAAAATTTGGATTTTTTCTAAGTACAAAATCGAGAGAGGCTAAAAATCACCTCTTTTTCCTTCTCTCGATCAGACACTTAGAAAAAAAACGGAAAAAAAAAAAAAAAAATTTGGATTTTTTCTAAGTACAAAATCGAGAGTGGCTAAAAATCACCTCTTTTTCCTTCTCTCGATCAGACACTTAGAAAAAAAACGGAAAAAAAAAAAAAAAAAATTTGGATTTTTTCTAAGTACAAATCGAGAGTGGCTAAAAATCACCTCTTTTTCCTTCTCTCGATCAGACACTTAGAAAAAAAACGGAAAAAAAAAAAAAAAAATTTGGATTTTTTCTAAGTACAAAATCGAGAGAGGCTAAAAATCACCTCTTTTTCCTTCTCTCGATCAGACACTTAGAAAAAAAACGGAAAAAAAAAAAAAAAAATTTGGATTTTTTCTAAGTACAAAATCGAGAGTGGCTAAAAATCACCTCTTTTTCTTCTCTCGATCAGACACTTAGAAAAAAAACGGAAAAAAAAAAAAAAAAAATTTGGATTTTTTCTAAGTACAAAATCGAGAGAGGCTAAAAATCACCTCTTTTTCCTTTTCTCGATCAGACACTTAGAAAAAAAACGGAAAAAAAAAAAAAAAATTTGGATTTTTTCTAAGTACAAAATCGAGAGAGGCTAAAAATCACCTCTTTTTCCTTCTCTCGATCAGACACTTAGAAAAAAAACGGAAAAAAAAAAAAAAAAATTTGGATTTTTTCTAAGTACAAAATCGAGAGTGGCTAAAAATCACCTCTTTTCCTTCTCTCGATCAGACACTTAGAAAAAAAACGGAAAAAAAAAAAAAAAAAATTTGGATTTTTTCTAAGTACAAAATCGAGCGAGGCTAAAAATCACCTCTTTTTCCTTTTCTCGATCAGACACTTAGAAAAAAAACGAAAAAAAAAAAAAAAAAATTTGGATTTTTTCTAAGTACAAAATCGAGAGAGGCTAAAAATCACCTCTTTTTCCTTCTCTCGATCAGACACTTAGAAAAAAAACGGAAAAAAAATAATAAAAAATTTGGATTTTTTCTAAGTACAAAATCGAGAGAGGCTAAAAAATCACCTCTTTTTCCTTCTCTCGATCAGACACTTAGAAAAAAACGGAAAAAAAATAATAAAAAATTTGGATTTTTTCTAAGTACAAAATCGAGAGTGGCTAAAAATCACCTCTTTTTCCTTCTCTCGATCAGACACTTAGAAAAAAAACGGAAAAAAAAAAAAAAAAATTTGGATTTTTTCTAAGTACAAAATCGAGAGAGGCTAAAAATCACCTCTTTTTCCTTTTCTCGATCAGACACTTAGAAAAAAAAAGAAAAAAAAAAAAAAAAAATTTGGATTTTTTCTAAGTACAAAATCGAGAGTGGCTAAAAATCACCTCTTTTTCTTCTCTCGATCAGACACTTAGAAAAAAAAAATGAAAAAAAAAAAAAAAAAATTGGATTTTTTCTAAGTACAAAATCGAGAGAGGCTAAAAATCACCTCTTTTTCCTTCTCTCGATCAGACACTTAGAAAAAAAACGGAAAAAAAAAAAAAAAAATTTGGATTTTTTCTAAGTACAAAATCGAGAGTGGCTAAAAATCACCTCTTTTTCCTTCTCTCGATCAGACACTTAGAAAAAAACGGAAAAAAAAAAAAAAAAAATTGGATTTTTTCTAAGTACAAAATCGAGAGAGGCTAAAAATCACCTCTTTTTCCTTTCTCGATCAGACACTTAGAAAAAAAACGGAAAAAAAAAAAAAAAAAATTGGATTTTTTCTAAGTACAAAATCGAGAGAGGCTAAAAATCACCTCTTTTTCCTTTCTCGATCAGACACTTAGAAAAAAAAATGAAAAAAAATTAAAAAAAATTGGATTTTTTCTAAGTACAAAATCGAGAGAGGCTAAAAATCACCTCTTTTTCCTTCTCTCGATCAGACACTTAGAAAAAAAACGGAAAAAAAAAAAAAAAAAATTTGGATTTTTTCTAAGTACAAAATCGAGAGTGGCTAAAAATCACCTCTTTTTCCTTTTCTCGATCAGACACTTAGAAAAAAAACGGAAAAAAAAAAATAAAAAAATAGGATTTTTTCTAAGTACAAAATCGAGAGAGGCTAAAAATCACCTCTTTTTCCTTTTCTCGATCAGACACTTAGAAAAAAAAAGGAAAAAAAAAAAAAAATTTGGATTTTTTCTAAGTACAAAATCGAGAGTGGCTAAAAATCACCTCTTTTTCCTTCTCTCGATCAGACACTTAGAAAAAAAACGGAAAAAAAAAAAAAAAAATTTGGATTTTTTCTAAGTACAAAATCGAGAGTGGCTAAAAATCACCTCTTTTTCCTTCTCTCGATCAGACACTTAGAAAAAAAATGAAAAAAAAATAAAAAAAATTGGATTTTTTCTAAGTACAAAATCGAGAGAGGCTAAAAATCACCTCTTTTTCCTTCTCTCGATCAGACACTTAGAAAAAAAACGGAAAAAAAAAAAAAAAATTTGGATTTTTTCTAAGTACAAAATCGAGAGTGGCTAAAAATCACCTCTTTTTCCTTCTCTCGATCAGACACTTAGAAAAAAAAACGGAAAAAAAAAAAAAAAAATTGGATTTTTTCTAAGTACAAAATCGAGAGAGGCTAAAAATCACCTCTTTTTCCTTCTCTCGATCAGACACTTAGAAAAAAAACGGAAAAAAAAAAAAAAAAATTTGGATTTTTTCTAAGTACAAAATCGAGAGTGGCTAAAAATCACCTCTTTTTCCTTCTCTCAATCAGACACTTAGAAAAAAAATGAAAAAAAAAAAAAAAATTGGATTTTTTCTAAGTACAAAATCGAGAGAGGCTAAAAATCACCTCTTTTTCCTTCTCTCGATCAGACACTTAGAAAAAAAACGGAAAAAAAAAAAAAAAAAATTTGGATTTTTTCTAAGTACAAAATCGAGAGTGGCTAAAAATCACCTCTTTTTCCTTCTCTCGATCAGACACTTAGAAAAAAAACGGAAAAAAAAAAAAAAAAAATTTGGATTTTTTCTAAGTACAAAATCGAGAGAGGCTAAAAATCACCTCTTTTTCCTTTTCTCGATCAGACACTTAGAAAAAAAAACGGAAAAAAAAAAAAAATTTGAATTTTTTCTAAGTACAAAATCGAGAGAGGCTAAAAATCACCTCTTTTTCCTTTTCTCGATCAGACACTTAGAAAAAAAAATGAAAAAAAAAAAAAAAAAATTGGATTTTTTCTAAGTACAAAATCGAGAGAGGCTAAAAATCACCTCTTTTTCCTTCTCTCGATCAGACACTTAGAAAAAAAACGGAAAAAAAAAAAAAAAAAAAATTGGGATTTTTTCTAAGTACAAAATCGAGAGTGGCTAAAAATCACCTCTTTTTCCTTCTCTCGATCAGACACTTAGAAAAAAAACGGAAAAAAAAAAAAAAAAATTTGGATTTTTTCTAAGTACAAAATCGAGAGAGGCTAAAAATCACCTCTTTTTCCTTTTCTCGATCAGACACTTAGAAAAAAAACGGAAAAAAAAAACAAAAAAATTTGGATTTTTTCTAAGTACAAAATCGAGAGAGGCTAAAAATCACCTCTTTTTCCTTTTCTCGATCAGACACTTAGAAAAAAAAATGAAAAAAAATTAAAAAAAATTGGATTTTTTCTAAGTACAAAATCGAGAGAGGCTAAAAATCACCTCTTTTTCCTTCTCTCGATCAGACACTTAGAAAAAAAACGGAAAAAAAAAAAAAAAAAATTTGGATTTTTTCTAAGTACAAAATCGAGAGTGGCTAAAAATCACCTCTTTTTCCTTCTCTCGATCAGACACTTAGAAAAAAAACGGAAAAAAAAAAAAAAAAATTGGGATTTTTTCTAAGTACAAAATCGAGAGTGGCTAAAAATCACCTCTTTTTCCTTTTCTCGATCAGACACTTAGAAAAAAAACGGAAAAAAAAAAATAAAAAAATAGGATTTTTTCTAAGTACAAAATCGAGAGAGGCTAAAAATCACCTCTTTTTCCTTTTCTCGATCAGACACTTAGAAAAAAAAAGGAAAAAAAAAAAAAAAAATTTGGATTTTTTCTAAGTACAAAATCGAGAGTGGCTAAAAATCACCTCTTTTTCCTTCTCTCGATCAGACACTTAGAAAAAAAACGGAAAAAAAAAAAAAAGAAATTTGGATTTTTTCTAAGTACAAAATCGAGAGTGGCTAAAAATCACCTCTTTTTCCTTCTCTCGATCAGAAACTTAGAAAAAAAAATGAAAAAAAAATAAAAAAAATTGGATTTTTTCTAAGTACAAAATCGAGAGAGGCTAAAAATCACCTCTTTTTCCTTCTCTCGATCAGACACTTAGAAAAAAAACGGAAAAAAAAAAAAAAAAATTTGGATTTTTTCTAAGTACAAAATCGAGAGAGGCTAAAAATCACCTCTTTTTCCTTCTCTCGATCAGACACTTAGAAAAAAAACGGAAAAAAAAAAAAAAAAAATTTGGATTTTTTCTAAGTACAAAATCGAGAGTGGCTAAAAATCACCTCTTTTTCCTTCTCTCGATCAGACACTTAGAAAAAAAACGGAAAAAAAAATAAAAAAATTTGGATTTTTTCTAAGTACAAAATCGAGAGAGGCTAAAAATCACCTCTTTTTCCTTCTCTCGATCAGACACTTACAAAAAAAACGGAAAAAAAAAAAAAAAAAATTTGGATTTTTTCTAAGTACAAAATCGAGAGTGGCTAAAAATCACCTCTTTTTCCTTCTCTCGATCAGACACTTAGAAAAAAAACGGGAAAAAAAAAAAAAAAAAATTGGATTTTTTCTAAGTACAAAATCGAGAGTGGCTAAAAATCACCTCTTTTTCCTTCTCTCGATCAGACACTTAGAAAAAAAAATGAAAAAAAAATAAAAAAATTGGATTTTTTCTAAGTACAAAATCGACAGAGGCTAAAAATCACCTCTTTTTCCTTCTCTCGATCAGACACTTAGAAAAAAAACGGAAAAAAAAAAAAAAAAAATTTGGATTTTTTCTAAGTACAAAATCGAGAGTGGCTAAAAATCACCTCTTTTTCCTTCTCTCGATCAGACACTTAGAAAAAAAACGGAAAAAAAAAAAAAAAAAAATTTGGATTTTTTCTAAGTACAAAATCGAGAGAGGCTAAAAATCACCTCTTTTTCCTTTTCTCGATCAGACACTTAGAAAAAAAACGGAAAAAAAAAAAAAAAAAATTTGGATTTTTTCTAAGTACAAAATCGAGAGAGGCTAAAAATCACCTCTTTTTCCTTCTCTCGATCAGACACTTAGAAAAAAAACGGAAAAAAAAAAAAAAAAAAATTGGATTTTTTCTAAGTACAAAATCGAGAGTGGCTAAAAATCACCTCTTTTTCCTTCTCTCGATCAGACACTTAGAAAAAAAACGGAAAAAAAAAAAAAAAAAAATTTGGATTTTTTCTAAGTACAAAATCGAGAGTGGCTAAAAATCACCTCTTTTTCCTTCTCTCGATCAGACACTTAGAAAAAAAAATGAAAAAAAAAAAAAAAAAATTGGATTTTTTCTAAGTACAAAATCGAGAGAGGCTAAAAATCACCTATTTTTCCTTTTCTCGATCAGACACTTAGAAAAAAAACGGAAAAAAAAAAAAAAAAAATTTGGATATTTTCTAAGTACAAAATCGAGAGAGGCTAAAAATCACCTCTTTTTCCTTCTCTCGATCAGACACTTAGAAAAAAAACGGAAAAAAAAAAAAAAAAAATTTGGATTTTTTCTAAGTACAAAATCAAGAGAGGCTAAAAATCACCTCTTTTTCCTTCTCTCGATCAGACACTTAGAAAAAAAACGGAAAAAAAAAAAAAAAAATTTGGATTTTTTCTAAGTACAAAATCGAGAGTGGCTAAAAATCACCTCTTTTTCCTTCTCTCGATCAGACACTTAGAAAAAAAACGGAAAAAAAAAAAAAAAATTTGGGTTTTTTCTAAGTACAAAATCGAGAGAGGCTAAAAATCACCTCTTTTTCCTTCTCTCGATCAGACACTTAGAAAAAAAACGGAAAAAAAAAAAAAAAAAATTTGGATTTTTCTAAGTACAAAATCTAGAGTGGCTAAAAATCACCTCTTTTTCCTTCTCTCGATCAGACACTTAGAAAAAAAACGGAAAAAAAAAAAAAAAAAAAAAGGATTTTTTCTAAGTACAAAATCGAGAGTGGCTAAAAATCACCTCTTTTTCCTTCTCTCGATCAGACACTTAGAAAAAAAAATGAAAAAAAAAAAAAAAAATTGGATTTTTTCTAAGTACAAAATCGAGAGAGGCTAAAAATCACCTCTTTTTCCTTCTCTCGATCAGACACTTAGAAAAAAAACGGAAAAAAAAAAAAAAAAAATTTGGATTTTTTCTAAGTACAAAATCGAGAGTGGCTAAAAATCACCTCTTTTTCCTTCTCTCGATCAGACACTTAGAAAAAAAACGGAAAAAAAAAAAAAAAAAATTCGGATTTTTTCTTAGTACAAAATCGAGAGAGGCTAAAAATCACCTCTTTTTCCTTTTCTCGATCAGACACTTAGAAAAAAAACGGAAAAAAAAAAAAAAAAATTTGGATTTTTTCTAAGTACAAAATCGAGAGAGGCTAAAAATCACCTCTTTTTCCTTCTCTCGATCAGACACTTAGAAAAAAAACGGAAAAAAAAAAAAAAAAAATTGGATTTTTTCTAAGTACAAAATCGAGAGTGGCTAAAAATCACCTCTTTTTCCTTCTCTCGATCAGACACTTAGAAAAAAAACGGAAAAAAAAAAATAATAATTTGGATTTTTTCTAAGTACAAAATCGAGAGTGGCTAAAAATCACCTCTTTTTCCTTCTCTCGATCAGACACTTAGAAAAAAAACGGAAAAAAAAAAAAAAAAATTGGATTTTTTCTAAGTACAAAATCGAGAGAGGCTAAAAATCACCTCTTTTTCCTTTTCTCGATCAGACACTTAGAAAAACTACGGAAAAAAAAAAAAAAAATTTGGATTTTTTCTAAGTACAAAATCGAGAGAGGCTAAAAATCACCTCTTTTTCCTTCTCTCGATCAGACACTTAGAAAAAAAAACGGAAAAAAAAAAAAAAAAAAAATTGGATTTTTTCTAAGTACAAAATCGAGAGTGGCTAAAAATCACCTCTTTTTCCTTCTCTCGATCAGACACTTAGAAAAAAAACGGAAAAAAAAAAAAAAAAATTGTATTTTTTCTAAGTACAAAATCGAGAGAGGCTAAAAATCACCTCTTTTTCCTTTCTCGATCAGACACTTAGAAAAAAAACGGAAAAAAAAAAAAAAAAAAATTGGGATTTTTTCTAAGTACAAAATCGAGAGAGGCTAAAAATCACCTCTTTTTCCTTCTCTCGATCAGACACTTAGAAAAAAAACGGAAAAAAAAAAAAAAAAAATTGTATTTTTTCTAAGTACAAAATCGAGAGAGGCTAAAAATCACCTCTTTTTCCTTTCTCGATCAGACACTTAGAAAAAAAACGGAAAAAAAAAAAAAAAAAATTTGGATTTTTCTAAGTACAAAATCGAGAGAGGCTAAAAATCACCTCTTTTTCCTTCTCTCGATCAGACACTTAGAAAAAAAACGGAAAAAAAAAAAAAAAAAAATTTGGATTTTTTCTAAGTACAAAATCGAGAGTGGCTAAAAATCACCTCTTTTTCCTTCTCTCGATCAGACACTTAGAAAAAAACGGAAAAAAAAAAAAAAAAAATTTGGATTTTTTCTAAGTACAAAATCGAGAGAGGCTAAAAATCACCTCTTTTTCCTTCTCTCGATCAGACACTTAGAAAAAAAACGGAAAAAAAAAAAAAAAAAAAATTTGGATTTTTTCTAAGTACAAAATCGAGAGTGGCTAAAAATCACCTCTTTTTCCTTCTCTCGATCAGACACTTAGAAAAAAAACGGAAAAAAAAAAAAAAAAAATTTGGATTTTTTCTAAGTACAAAATCGAGAGAGGCTAAAAATCACCTCTTTTTCCTTTTCTCGATCAGACACTTAGAAAAAAAAAGGAAAAAAAAAAAAAAAAAATTTGGATTTTTTCTAAGTACAAAATCGAGAGTGGCTAAAAATCACCTCTTTTTCCTTCTCTCGATCAGACACTTAGAAAAAAAACGGAAAAAAAAAAAAAGAAATTTGGATTTTTTCTAAGTACAAAATCGAGAGTGGCTAAAAATCACCTCTTTTTCCTTCTCTCGATCAGAAACTTAGAAAAAAAAATGAAAAAAAAATAAAAAAAATTGGATTTTTTCTAAGTACAAAATCGAGAGAGGCTAAAAATCACCTCTTTTTCCTTCTCTCGATCAGACACTTAGAAAAAAAACGGAAAAAAAAAAAAAAAAAATTTGGATTTTTTCTAAGTACAAAATCGAGAGTGGCTAAAAATCACCTCTTTTTCCTTCTCTCGATCAGACACTTAGAAAAAAAAATGAAAAAAAAAAAAAAAAAATTTGATTTTTTCTAAGTACAAAATCGAGAGAGGCTAAAAATCACCTCTTTTTCCTTCTCTCGATCAGACACTTAGAAAAAAAACGGAAAAAAAAAATATATATTTGGATTTTTTCTAAGTACAAAATCGAGAGTGGCTAAAAATCACCTCTTTTTCCTTCTCTCGATCAGACACTTAGAAAAAAAACGGAAAAAAAAAAAAAAAAATTTGGATTTTTTCTAAGTACAAAATCGAGAGTGGCTAAAAATCACCTCTTTTTCCTTCTCTCGATCAGACACTTAGAAAAAAAACGGAAAAAAAAAAAAAAAAAATTTGGGATTTTTTTTTAGTACAAAATCGAGAGTGGCTAAAAATCACCTCTTTTTCCTTCTCTCGATCAGACACTTAGAAAAAAAACGAAAAAAAAAAAAAAAAAAATTGGATTTTTTCTAAGTACAAAATCGAGAGAGGCTAAAAATTACCTCTTTTTCCTTTCTCGATCAGACACTTAGAAAAAAAAACGGAAAAAAAAAAAAAAAAAATTGGATTTTTCTAAGTACAAAATCGAGAGAGGCTAAAAATCACCTCTTTTTCCTTCTCTCGATCAGACACTTAGAAAAAAAACGGAAAAAAAAAAAAAAAAAAATTTGGATTTTTTCTAAGTACAAAATCGAGAGAGGCTAAAAATCACCTCTTTTTCCTTCTCTCGATCAGACACTTAGAAAAAAAACGGGAAAAAAAAAAAAAAAAATTTGGATTTTTTCTAAGTACAAAATCGAGAGTGGCTAAAAATCACCTCTTTTTCCTTTTCTCGATCAGACACTTAGAAAAAAAACGGAAAAAAAAAAAAAAAAATTTGGATTTTTTCTAAGTACAAAATCGAGAGAGGCTAAAAATCACCTCTTTTTCCTTCTCTCGATCAGACACTTAGAAAAAAAACGGAAAAAAAAAAAAAAAAAATTGGATTTTTTCTAAGTACAAAATCGAGAGTGGCTAAAAATCACCTCTTTTTCCTTCTCTCGATCAGACACTTAGAAAAAAAACGGAAAAAAAAAAATAATAATTTGGATTTTTTCTAAGTACAAAATCGAGAGTGGCTAAAAATCACCTCTTTTTCCTTCTCTCGATCAGACACTTAGAAAAAAAACGGAAAAAAAAAAAAAAAAATTGGATTTTTTCTAAGTACAAAATCGAGAGAGGCTAAAAATCACCTCTTTTTCCTTTTCTCGATCAGACACTTAGAAAAACTACGGAAAAAAAAAAAAAAAATTTGGATTTTTTCTAAGTACAAAATCGAGAGAGGCTAAAAATCACCTCTTTTTCCTTCTCTCGATCAGACACTTAGAAAAAAAACGGAAAAAAAAAAAAAAAAAAATTGGATTTTTTCTAAGTACAAAATCGAGAGTGGCTAAAAATCACCTCTTTTTCCTTCTCTCGATCAGACACTTAGAAAAAAAACGGAAAAAAAAAAAAAAAAATTGTATTTTTTCTAAGTACAAAATCGAGAGAGGCTAAAAATCACCTCTTTTTCCTTTTCTCGATCAGACACTTAGAAAAAAAACGGAAAAAAAAAAAAAAAAATTGGGATTTTTTCTAAGTACAAAATCGAGAGAGGCTAAAAATCACCTCTTTTTCCTTCTCTCGATCAGACACTTAGAAAAAAAAACGGAAAAAAAAAAAAAAAAAATTGTATTTTTTCTAAGTACAAAATCGAGAGAGGCTAAAAATCACCTCTTTTTCCTTTTCTCGATCAGACACTTAGAAAAAAAACGGAAAAAAAAAAAAAAAAAATTTGGATTTTTTCTAAGTACAAAATCGAGAGAGGCTAAAAATCACCTCTTTTTCCTTCTCTCGATCAGACACTTAGAAAAAAAACGGAAAAAAAAAAAAAAAAAAATTTGGATTTTTTCTAAGTACAAAATCGAGAGTGGCTAAAAATCACCTCTTTTTCCTTCTCTCGATCAGACACTTAGAAAAAAAACGGAAAAAAAAAAAAAAAAATTTGGATTTTTTCTAAGTACAAAATCGAGAGAGGCTAAAAATCACCTCTTTTTCCTTCTCTCGATCAGACACTTAGAAAAAAAACGGAAAAAAAAAAAAAAAAAAATTTGGATTTTTTCTAAGTACAAAATCGAGAGTGGCTAAAAATCACCTCTTTTTCCTTCTCTCGATCAGACACTTAGAAAAAAAACGGAAAAAAAAAAAAAAAAAATTTGGATTTTTTCTAAGTACAAAATCGAGAGAGGCTAAAAATCACCTCTTTTTCCTTTTCTCGATCAGACACTTAGAAAAAAAAAGGAAAAAAAAAAAAAAAAATTTGGATTTTTTCTAAGTACAAAATCGAGAGTGGCTAAAAATCACCTCTTTTTCCTTCTCTCGATCAGACACTTAGAAAAAAAACGGAAAAAAAAAAAAAAGAAATTTGGATTTTTTCTAAGTACAAAATCGAGAGTGGCTAAAAATCACCTCTTTTTCCTTCTCTCGATCAGAAACTTAGAAAAAAAAATGAAAAAAAAATAAAAAAAATTGGATTTTTTCTAAGTACAAAATCGAGAGAGGCTAAAAATCACCTCTTTTTCCTTCTCTCGATCAGACACTTAGAAAAAAAACGGAAAAAAAAAAAAAAAAAATTTGGATTTTTTCTAAGTACAAAATCGAGAGTGGCTAAAAATCACCTCTTTTTCCTTCTCTCGATCAGACACTTAGAAAAAAAAATGAAAAAAAAAAAAAAAATTTGATTTTTTCTAAGTACAAAATCGAGAGAGGCTAAAAATCACCTCTTTTTCCTTCTCTCGATCAGACACTTAGAAAAAAACGGGAAAAAAAAAATATATATTTGGATTTTTTCTAAGTACAAAATCGAGAGTGGCTAAAAATCACCTCTTTTTCCTTCTCTCGATCAGACACTTAGAAAAAAAACGGAAAAAAAAAAAAAAAAAATTTGGATTTTTTCTAAGTACAAAATCGAGAGTGGCTAAAAATCACCTCTTTTTCCTTCTCTCGATCAGACACTTAGAAAAAAAACGGAAAAAAAAAAAAAAAAAAATTGGGATTTTTTTTTAGTACAAAATCGAGAGTGGCTAAAAATCACCTCTTTTTCCTTCTCTCGATCAGACACTTAGAAAAAAAACGGAAAAAAAAAAAAAAAAAATTGGATTTTTTCTAAGTACAAAATCGAGAGAGGCTAAAAATTACCTCTTTTTCCTTTCTCGATCAGACACTTAGAAAAAAAACGGAAAAAAAAAAAAAAAAAATTTGGATTTTTTCTAAGTACAAAATCGAGAGAGGCTAAAAATCACCTCTTTTTCCTTCTCTCGATCAGACACTTAGAAAAAAAACGGAAAAAAAAAAAAAAAAAATTTGGATTTTTTCTAAGTACAAAATCGAGAGAGGCTAAAAATCACCTCTTTTTCCTTCTCTCGATCAGACACTTAGAAAAAAAACGGGAAAAAAAAAAAAAAAAAATTTGGATTTTTTCTAAGTACAAAATCGAGAGTGGCTAAAAATCACCTCTTTTTCCTTCTCTCGATCAGACACTTAGAAAAAAAACGGAAAAAAAAAAAAAAAAAATTTGGATTTTTTCTAAGTACAAAATCGAGAGAGGCTAAAAATCACCTCTTTTTCCTTTTCTCGATCAGACACTTAGAAAAAAAAACGGAAAAAAAAAAAAAAAAAAATTGGATTTTTTCTAAGTACAAAATCGAGAGAGGCTAAAAATCACCTCTTTTTCCTTCTCTCGATCAGACACTTAGAAAAAAAACGGAAAAAAAAAAAAAAAAAATTTGGATTTTTTCTAAGTACAAAATCGAGAGAGGCTAAAAATCACCTCTTTTTCCTTCTCTCGATCAGACACTTAGAAAAAAAACGGAAAAAAAAAAAAAAAAATTTGGATTTTTTCTAAGTACAAAATCGAGCGAGGCTAAAAATCACCTCTTTTTCCTTTCTCGATCAGACACTTAGAAAAAAAACGGAAAAAAAAAAAAAAAAAATTTGGATTTTTTCTAAGTACAAAATCGAGAGAGGCTAAAAAATCACCTCTTTTTCCTTCTCTCGATCAGACACTTAGAAAAAAAACGGAAAAAAAATAATAAAAAATTTGGATTTTTTCTAAGTACAAAATCGAGAGTGGCTAAAAATCACCTCTTTTTCCTTCTCTCGATCAGACACTTAGAAAAAAAACGGAAAAAAAAAAAAAAAATTTGGATTTTTTCTAAGTACAAAATCGAGAGAGGCTAAAAATCACCTCTTTTTCCTTTTCTCGATCAGACACTTAGAAAAAAAAATGAAAAAAAAAAAAAAAAATTGGATTTTTTCTAAGTACAAAATCGAGAGAGGCTAAAAATCACCTCTTTTTCCTTCTCTCGATCAGACACTTAGAAAAAAAACGGAAAAAAAAAAAAAAAAATTTGGATTTTTTCTAAGTACAAAATCGAGAGAGGCTAAAAATCACCTCTTTTTCCTTCTCTCGATCAGACACTTAGAAAAAAAACGGAAAAAAAAAAAAAAAAATTTGGATTTTTTCTAAGTACAAAATCGAGCGAGGCTAAAAATCACCTCTTTTTCCTTTTCTCGATCAGACACTTAGAAAAAAAACGGAAAAAAAAAAAAAAAAAATTTGGATTTTTTCTAAGTACAAAATCGAGAGAGGCTAAAAAATCACCTCTTTTTCCTTCTCTCGATCAGACACTTAGAAAAAAAACGGAAAAAAAATAATAAAAAATTTGGATTTTTTCTAAGTACAAAATCGAGAGTGGCTAAAAATCACCTCTTTTTCCTTCTCTCGATCAGACACTTAGAAAAAAAACGGAAAAAAAAAAAAAAAATTTGGATTTTTTCTAAGTACAAAATCGAGAGAGGCTAAAAATCACCTCTTTTTCCTTTTCTCGATCAGACACTTAGAAAAAAAAATGAAAAAAAAAAAAAAAAAATTGGATTTTTTCTAAGTACAAAATCGAGAGAGGCTAAAAATCACCTCTTTTTCCTTCTCTCGATCAGACACTTAGAAAAAAAACGAAAAAAAAAAAAAAAAAAATTTGGATTTTTTCTAAGTACAAAATCGAGAGTGGCTAAAAATCACCTCTTTTTCCTTCTCTCGATCAGACACTTAGAAAAAAAACTTAAAAAAAAAAAAATAATAATTTGGATTTTTTTTTAGTACAAAATCGAGAGTGGCTAAAAATCACCTCTTTTTCTTTCTCTCGATCAGACACTTAGAAAAAAAAACGGAAAAAAAAAAAAAAAAAATTTGATTTTTTCTAAGTACAAAATCGAGAGAGGCTAAAAATCACCTCTTTTTCCTTTTCTCGATCAGACACTTAGAAAAAAAACGGAAAAAAAAAAAAAAAAAATTTGGATTTTTTCTAAGTACAAAATCGAGAGAGGCTAAAAATCACCTCTTTTTCCTTCTCTCGATCAGACACTTAGAAAAAAAACGGAAAAAAAAAAAAAAAAATTTGGATTTTTTCTAAGTACAAAATCGAGAGTGGCTAAAAATCACCTCTTTTTCCTTCTCTCGATCAGACACTTAGAAAAAAAAATGAAAAAAAAAAAATTTGGATTTTTTCTAAGTACAAAATCGAGAGTGGCTAAAAATCACCTCTTTTTCCTTCTCTCGATCAGACACTTAGAAAAAAAACGGAAAAAAAAAAAAAAAAAAATTGGATTTTTTCTAAGTACAAAATCGAGAGAGGCTAAAAATTACCTCTTTTTCCTTTTCTCGATCAGACACTTAGAAAAAAAACGGAAAAAAAAAAAAAAAAAATTTGGATTTTTTCTAAGTACAAAATCGAGAGAGGCTAAAAATCACCTCTTTTTCCTTCTCTCGATCAGACACTTAGAAAAAAAACGGAAAAAAAAAAAAAAAAAATTTGGATTTTTTCTAAGTACAAAATCGAGAGTGGCTAAAAATCACCTCTTTTTCCTTCTCTCGATCAGACACTTAGAAAAAAAAATGAAAAAAAAAAAAAAAAATTTGATTTTTTCTAAGTACAAAATCGAGAGAGGCTAAAAATCACCTCTTTTTCCTTCTCTCGATCAGACACTTAGAAAAAAAACGGGAAAAAAAAAAATATATTTGGATTTTTTCTAAGTACAAAATCGAGAGTGGCTAAAAATCACCTCTTTTTCCTTCTCTCGATCAGACACTTAGAAAAAAAACGGAAAAAAAAAAAAAAAAAATTTGGATTTTTTCTAAGTACAAAATCGAGAGAGGCTAAAAATCACCTCTTTTTCCTTCTCTCGATCAGACACTTAGAAAAAAAACGGGAAAAAAAAAAAAAAAAAATTTGGATTTTTTCTAAGTACAAAATCGAGAGTGGCTAAAAATCACCTCTTTTTCCTTCTCTCGATCAGACACTTAGAAAAAAAACGGAAAAAAAAAAAAAAAAATTTGGATTTTTTCTAAGTACAAAATCGAGAGAGGCTAAAAATCACCTCTTTTTCCTTTTCTCGATCAGACACTTAGAAAAAAAACGGAAAAAAAAAAAAAAAAAATTTGGATTTTTTCTAAGTACAAAATCGAGAGAGGCTAAAAATCACCTCTTTTTCCTTCTCTCGATCAGACACTTAGAAAAAAAACGGAAAAAAAAAAAAAAAAAATTTGGATTTTTTCTAAGTACAAAATCGAGAGAGGCTAAAAATCACCTCTTTTTCCTTCTCTCGATCAGACACTTAGAAAAAAAACGGAAAAAAAAAAAAAAAAAATTGGATTTTTTCTAAGTACAAAATCGAGCGAGGCTAAAAATCACCTCTTTTTCCTTTTCTCGATCAGACACTTAGAAAAAAAACGGAAAAAAAAAAAAAAAAAATTTGGATTTTTTCTAAGTACAAAATCGAGAGAGGCTAAAAAATCACCTCTTTTTCCTTCTCTCGATCAGACACTTAGAAAAAAAACGGAAAAAAAATAATAAAAAATTTGGATTTTTTCTAAGTACAAAATCGAGAGTGGCTAAAAATCACCTCTTTTTCCTTCTCTCGATCAGACACTTAGAAAAAAAACGGAAAAAAAAAAAAAAAATTTGGATTTTTTCTAAGTACAAAATCGAGAGAGGCTAAAAATCACCTCTTTTTCCTTTTCTCGATCAGACACTTAGAAAAAAAAATGAAAAAAAAAAAAAAAAAATTGGATTTTTTCTAAGTACAAAATCGAGAGAGGCTAAAAATCACCTCTTTTTCCTTCTCTCGATCAGACACTTAGAAAAAAAACGGAAAAAAAAAAAAAAAAATTTGGATTTTTTCTAAGTACAAAATCGAGAGAGGCTAAAAATCACCTCTTTTTCCTTCTCTCGATCAGACACTTAGAAAAAAAACGGAAAAAAAAAAAAAAAAATTTGGATTTTTTCTAAGTACAAAATCGAGCGAGGCTAAAAATCACCTCTTTTTCCTTTTCTCGATCAGACACTTAGAAAAAAAACGGAAAAAAAAAAAAAAAAATTTGGATTTTTTCTAAGTACAAAATCGAGAGAGGCTAAAAAATCACCTCTTTTTCCTTCTCTCGATCAGACACTTAGAAAAAAAACGGAAAAAAAATAATAAAAAATTTGGATTTTTTCTAAGTACAAAATCGAGAGTGGCTAAAAATCACCTCTTTTTCCTTCTCTCGATCAGACACTTAGAAAAAAAACGGAAAAAAAAAAAAAAAATTTGGATTTTTTCTAAGTACAAAATCGAGAGAGGCTAAAAATCACCTCTTTTTCCTTTTCTCGATCAGACACTTAGAAAAAAAAATGAAAAAAAAAAAAAAAAAATTGGATTTTTTCTAAGTACAAAATCGAGAGAGGCTAAAAATCACCTCTTTTTCCTTCTCTCGATCAGACACTTAGAAAAAAAACGAAAAAAAAAAAAAAAAAAATTTGGATTTTTTCTAAGTACAAAATCGAGAGTGGCTAAAAATCACCCTCTTTTTCCTTCTCTCGATCAGACACTTAGAAAAAAAACTTAAAAAAAAAAAAATAATAATTTGGATTTTTTTTTAGTACAAAATCGAGAGTGGCTAAAAATCACCTCTTTTTCCTTCTCTCGATCAGACACTTAGAAAAAAAACGGAAAAAAAAAAAAAAAAAAAATTTGATTTTTTCTAAGTACAAAATCGAGAGAGGCTAAAAATCACCTCTTTTTCCTTCTCTCGATCAGACACTTAGAAAAAAAAATGAAAAAAAAAAAATAAAAAATTTGATTTTTTCTAAGTACAAAATCGAGAGAGGCTAAAAATCACCTCTTTTTCCTTCTCTCGATCAGACACTTAGAAAAAAAACGGAAAAAAAAAAATAATAATTTGGATTTTTTCTAAGTACAAAATCGAGAGTGGCTAAAAATCACCTCTTTTTCCTTCTCTCGATCAGACACTTAGAAAAAAAACGGAAAAAAAAAAAAAAAAATTGGATTTTTTCTAAGTACAAAATCGAGAGTGGCTAAAAATCACCTCTTTTTCCTTCTCTCGATCAGACACTTAGAAAAAAAAATGAAAAAAAAAAAAAAAAAATTGGATTTTTTCTAAGTACAAAATCGAGAGAGGCTAAAAATCACCTCTTTTTCCTTCTCTCGATCAGACACTTAGAAAAAAAACGGAAAAAAAAAAAAAAAAAAATTGGATTTTTTCTAAGTACAAAATCGAGAGAGGCTAAAAATCACCTCTTTTTCCTTCTCTCGATCAGACACTTAGAAAAAAAACGGAAAAAAAAAAAAAAAAAATTTGGATTTTTTCTAAGTACAAAATCGAGAGTGGCTAAAAATCACCTCTTTTTCCTTCTCTCGATCAGACACTTAGAAAAAAAACGGAAAAAAAAAAAAAAAAAAATCGGATTTTTTCTAAGTACAAAATCGAGAGAGGCTAAAAATCACCTCTTTTTCCTTTTCTCGATCAGACACTTAGAAAAAAAACGGAAAAAAAAAAAAAAAATTTGGATTTTTTCTAAGTACAAAATCGAGAGAGGCTAAAAATCACCTCTTTTTCCTTCTCTCGATCAGACACTTAGAAAAAAAACGGAAAAAAAAAAAAAAAAATTTGGATTTTTTCTAAGTACAAAATCGAGAGTGGCTAAAAATCACCTCTTTTTCCTTCTCTCGATCAGACACTTAGAAAAAAAAATGAAAAAAAAAAATAAAAAATTTGATTTTTTCTAAGTACAAAATCGAGAGAGGCTAAAAATCACCTCTTTTTCCTTCTCTCGATCAGACACTTAGAAAAAAAACGGAAAAAAAAAAATAATAATTTGGATTTTTTCTAAGTACAAAATCGAGAGTGGCTAAAAATCACCTCTTTTTCCTTCTCTCGATCAGACACTTAGAAAAAAAACGGAAAAAAAAAAAAAAAATTTGGATTTTTTCTAAGTACAAAATCGAGAGAGGCTAAAAATCACCTCTTTTTCCTTTTCTCGATCAGACACTTAGAAAAAAAACGGAAAAAAAAAAAAAAAATTTGGATTTTTTCTAAGTACAAAATCGAGAGTGGCTAAAAATCACCTCTTTTTCCTTCTCTCGATCAGACACTTAGAAAAAAAACGGAAAAAAAAAAAAAAAATTTTGGATTTTTTCTAAGTACAAAATTGAGAGAGGCTAAAAATCACCTCTTTTTCCTTCTCTCGATCAGACACTTAGAAAAAAAACGGGAAAAAAAAAAAAAAAAAATTTGGATTTTTTCTAAGTACAAAATCGAGAGTGGCTAAAAATCACCTCTTTTTTCTTCTCTCGATCAGACACTTAGAAAAAAAACGGAAAAAAAAAAAAAAAAAATTTGGATTTTTTCTAAGTACAAAATCGAGAGAGGCTAAAAATCACCTCTTTTTCCTTTTCTCGATCAGACACTTAGAAAAAAAACGGAAAAAAAAAAAAAAAATTTGGATTTTTTCTAAGTACAAAATCGAGAGAGGCTAAAAATCACCTCTTTTTCCTTCTCTCGATCAGACACTTAGAAAAAAAACGGAAAAAAAAAAAAAAAAAATTTGGATTTTTTCTAAGTACAAAATCGAGAGTGGCTAAAAATCACCTCTTTTTCCTTCTCTCGATCAGACACTTAGAAAAAAAACGGAAAAAAAAAAAAAAAAATTTGGATTTTTTCTAAGTACAAAATCGAGCGAGGCTAAAAATCACCTCTTTTTCCTTTTCTCGATCAGACACTTAGAAAAAAAACGGAAAAAAAAAAAAAAAAAATTTGGATTTTTTCTAAGTACAAAATCGAGAGAGGCTAAAAAATCACCTCTTTTTCCTTCTCTCGATCAGACACTTAGAAAAAAAACGGAAAAAAAATAATAAAAAATTTGGATTTTTTCTAAGTACAAAATCGAGAGAGGCTAAAAAATCACCTCTTTTTCCTTCTCTCGATCAGACACTTAGAAAAAAAACGGAAAAAAAATAATAAAAAATTTGGATTTTTTCTAAGTACAAAATCGAGAGTGGCTAAAAATCACCTCTTTTTCCTTCTCTCGATCAGACACTTAGAAAAAAAACGGAAAAAAAAAAAAAAAAAATTTGGATTTTTTCTAAGTACAAAATCGAGAGAGGCTAAAAATCACCTCTTTTTCCTTTTCTCGATCAGACACTTAGAAAAAAAAATGAAAAAAAAAAAAAAAAATTGGATTTTTTCTAAGTACAAAATCGAGAGTGGCTAAAAATCACCTCTTTTTCCTTCTCTCGATCAGACACTTAGAAAAAAAAATGAAAAAAAAAAAAAAAAAATTGGATTTTTTCTAAGTACAAAATCGAGAGAGGCTAAAAATCACCTCTTTTTCCTTCTCTCGATCAGACACTTAGAAAAAAAACGGAAAAAAAAAAAAAAAAAATTTGGATTTTTTCTAAGTACAAAATCGAGAGTGGCTAAAAATCACCTCTTTTTCCTTCTCTCGATCAGACACTTAGAAAAAAAACGGAAAAAAAAAAAAAAAAAATTTGGATTTTTTCTAAGTACAAAATCGAGAGTGGCTAAAAATCACCTCTTTTTCCTTCTCTCGATCAGACACTTAGAAAAAAAACGGAAAAAAAAAAAAAAAAATTTTGGATTTTTTCTAAGTACAAAATCGAGAGAGGCTAAAAATCACCTCTTTTTCCTTCTCTCGATCAGACACTTAGAAAAAAAACGGGAAAAAAAAAAAAAAAAATTTGGATTTTTTCTAAGTACAAAATCGAGAGTGGCTAAAAATCACCTCTTTTTTCTTCTCTCGATCAGACACTTAGAAAAAAAACGGAAAAAAAAAAAAAAAAAAATTTGGATTTTTTCTAAGTACAAAATCGAGAGAGGCTAAAAATCACCTCTTTTTCCTTTTAAAAAACGGAAAAAAAAAAAAAAAAATTTGGATTTTTTCTAAGTACAAAATCGAGAGAGGCTAAAAATCACCTCTTTTTCCTTCTCTCGATCAGACACTTAGAAAAAAAACGGAAAAAAAAAAAAAAAAAATTTGGATTTTTTCTAAGTACAAAATCGAGAGTGGCTAAAAATCACCTCTTTTTCCTTCTCTCGATCAGACACTTAGAAAAAAAACGGAAAAAAAAAAAAAAAATTTGGATTTTTTCTAAGTACAAAATCGAGCGAGGCTAAAAATCACCTCTTTTTCCTTTTCTCGATCAGACACTTAGAAAAAAACGGAAAAAAAAAAAAAAAAATTTGGATTTTTTCTAAGTACAAAATCGAGAGAGGCTAAAAAATCACCTCTTTTTCCTTCTCTCGATCAGACACTTAGAAAAAAAACGGAAAAAAAATAATAAAAAATTTGGATTTTTTCTAAGTACAAAATCGAGAGAGGCTAAAAATCACCTCTTTTTCCTTCTCTCGATCAGACACTTAGAAAAAAAACGGAAAAAAATAATAAAAAATTTGGATTTTTTCTAAGTACAAAATCGAGAGTGGCTAAAAATCACCTCTTTTTCCTTCTCTCGATCAGACACTTAGAAAAAAAACGGAAAAAAAAAAAAAAAAATTTGGATTTTTTCTAAGTACAAATCGAGAGAGGCTAAAAATCACCTCTTTTTCCTTTTCTCGATCAGACACTTAGAAAAAAAATGAAAAAAAAAAAAAAAAATTTGGATTTTTTCTAAGTACAAAATCGAGAGTGGCTAAAAATCACCTCTTTTCCTTCTCTCGATCAGACACTTAGAAAAAAAATGAAAAAAAAAAAAAAAAATTGGATTTTTTCTAAGTACAAAATCGAGAGAGGCTAAAAATCACCTCTTTTTCCTTCTCTCGATCAGACACTTAGAAAAAAAACGGAAAAAAAAAAAAAAAAAATTTGGATTTTTTCTAAGTACAAAATCGAGAGTGGCTAAAAATCACCTCTTTTTCCTTCTCTCGATCAGACACTTAGAAAAAAAACGGAAAAAAAAAAAAAAAAAATTTGGATTTTTTCTAAGTACAAAATCGAGAGAGGCTAAAAATCACCTCTTTTTCCTTTTCTCGATCAGACACTTAGAAAAAAAACGGAAAAAAAAAAAATAAAAATTTGGATTTTTTCTAAGTACAAAATCGAGAGAGGCTAAAAATCACCTCTTTTTCCTTTTCTCGATCAGACACTTAGAAAAAAAAATGAAAAAAAATTAAAAAAATTGGATTTTTTCTAAGTACAAAATCGAGAGAGGCTAAAAATCACCTCTTTTTCCTTCTCTCGATCAGACACTTAGAAAAAAAACGGAAAAAAAAAAAAAAAAATTTGGATGGAAAAAAAAAAAAAAAAATTTGGATTTTTTCTAAGTACAAAATCGAGAGTGGCTAAAAATCACCTCTTTTTCCTTTTCTCGATCAGACACTTAGAAAAAAAACGGAAAAAAAAAATAAAAAAATAGGATTTTTTCTAAGTACAAAATCGAGAGAGGCTAAAAATCACCTCTTTTTCCTTTCTCGATCAGACACTTAGAAAAAAAAAGGAAAAAAAAAAAAAAAAATTTGGATTTTTTCTAAGTACAAAATCGAGAGTGGCTAAAAATCACCTCTTTTTCCTTCTCTCGATCAGACACTTAGAAAAAAAACGGAAAAAAAAAAAAAAAAAATTTGGATTTTTTCTAAGTACAAAATCGAGAGTGGCTAAAAATCACCTCTTTTTCCTTCTCTCGATCAGACACTTAGAAAAAAAAATGAAAAAAAAAATAAAAAAATTGGATTTTTTCTAAGTACAAAATCGAGAGAGGCTAAAAATCACCTCTTTTTCCTTCTCTCGATCAGACACTTAGAAAAAAAACGGAAAAAAAAAAAAAAAATTTGGATTTTTTCTAAGTACAAAATCGAGAGTGGCTAAAAATCACCTCTTTTTCCTTCTCTCGATCAGACACTTAGAAAAAAAACGGAAAAAAAAAAAAAAAAATTGGATTTTTTCTAAGTACAAAATCGAGAGAGGCTAAAAATCACCTCTTTTTCCTTCTCTCGATCAGACACTTAGAAAAAAAACGGAAAAAAAAAAAAAAAAAATTTGGATTTTTTCTAAGTACAAAATCGAGAGTGGCTAAAAATCACCTCTTTTTCCTTCTCTCAATCAGACACTTAGAAAAAAAAATGAAAAAAAAAAAAAAAAAATTGGATTTTTTCTAAGTACAAAATCGAGAGAGGCTAAAAATCACCTCTTTTTCCTTCTCTCGATCAGACACTTAGAAAAAAAACGGAAAAAAAAAAAAAAAAAAATTGGATTTTTTCTAAGTACAAAATCGAGAGTGGCTAAAAATCACCTCTTTTTCCTTCTCTCGATCAGACACTTAGAAAAAAAAACGGAAAAAAAAAAAAAAAAATTTGGATTTTTTCTAAGTACAAAATCGAGAGAGGCTAAAAATCACCTCTTTTTCCTTTTCTCGATCAGACACTTAGAAAAAAAACGGAAAAAAAAAAAAAAAATTTGAATTTTTTCTAAGTACAAAATCGAGAGAGGCTAAAAATCACCTCTTTTTCCTTTTCTCGATCAGACACTTAGAAAAAAAAATGAAAAAAAAAAAAAAAAAATTGGATTTTTTCTAAGTACAAAATCGAGAGAGGCTAAAAATCACCTCTTTTTCCTTCTCTCGATCAGACACTTAGAAAAAAAACGGAAAAAAAAAAAAAAAAAATTGGGATTTTTTCTAAGTACAAAATCGAGAGTGGCTAAAAATCACCTCTTTTTCCTTCTCTCGATCAGACACTTAGAAAAAAAACGGAAAAAAAAAAAAAAAAATTTGGATTTTTTCTAAGTACAAAATCGAGAGAGGCTAAAAATCACCTCTTTTTCCTTTTCTCGATCAGACACTTAGAAAAAAAACGGAAAAAAAAAACAAAAAATTTGGATTTTTTCTAAGTACAAAATCGAGAGAGGCTAAAAATCACCTCTTTTTCCTTTTCTCGATCAGACACTTAGAAAAAAAAATGAAAAAAAATTAAAAAAAATTGGATTTTTTCTAAGTACAAAATCGAGAGAGGCTAAAAATCACCTCTTTTTCCTTCTCTCGATCAGACACTTAGAAAAAAAACGGAAAAAAAAAAAAAAAAAATTTGGATTTTTTCTAAGTACAAAATCGAGAGTGGCTAAAAATCACCTCTTTTTCCTTCTCTCGATCAGACACTTAGAAAAAAAACGGAAAAAAAAAAAAAAAATTGGGATTTTTTCTAAGTACAAAATCGAGAGTGGCTAAAAATCACCTCTTTTCCTTTTCTCGATCAGACACTTAGAAAAAAAACGGAAAAAAAAATAAAAAAAATAGGATTTTTTCTAAGTACAAAATCGAGAGAGGCTAAAAATCACCTCTTTTTCCTTTTCTCGATCAGACACTTAGAAAAAAAAAGGAAAAAAAAAAAAAAAAAATTTGGATTTTTTCTAAGTACAAAATCGAGAGTGGCTAAAAATCACCTCTTTTTCCTTCTCTCGATCAGACACTTAGAAAAAAAACGGAAAAAAAAAAAAAAAGAAATTTGGATTTTTTCTAAGTACAAAATCGAGAGTGGCTAAAAATCACCTCTTTTTCCTTCTCTCGATCAGAAACTTAGAAAAAAAAATGAAAAAAAAATAAAAAAAATTGGATTTTTTCTAAGTACAAAATCGAGAGAGGCTAAAAATCACCTCTTTTTCCTTCTCTCGATCAGACACTTAGAAAAAAAACGGAAAAAAAAAAAAAAAAATTTGGATTTTTTCTAAGTACAAAATCGAGAGTGGCTAAAAATCACCTCTTTTTCCTTCTCTCGATCAGACACTTAGAAAAAAAACGGAAAAAAAAAAAAAAAAATTGGATTTTTTCTAAGTACAAAATCGAGAGAGGCTAAAAATCACCTCTTTTTCCTTCTCTCGATCAGACACTTAGAAAAAAAACGGAAAAAAAAAAAAAAAAATTTGGATTTTTTCTAAGTACAAAATCGAGAGTGGCTAAAAATCACCTCTTTTTCCTTCTCTCGATCAGACACTTAGAAAAAAAACGGAAAAAAAAAAAAAAAATTTGGATTTTTTCTAAGTACAAAATCGAGAGAGGCTAAAAATCACCTCTTTTTCCTTCTCTCGATCAGACACTTACAAAAAAAACGGAAAAAAAAAAAAAAAAAAATTTGGATTTTTTCTAAGTACAAAATCGAGAGTGGCTAAAAATCACCTCTTTTTCCTTCTCTCGATCAGACACTTAGAAAAAAAACGGAAAAAAAAAAAAAAAAAAATTGGATTTTTTCTAAGTACAAAATCGAGAGTGGCTAAAAATCACCTCTTTTTCCTTCTCTCGATCAGACACTTAGAAAAAAAAATGAAAAAAAAATAAAAAAATTGGATTTTTTCTAAGTACAAAATCGACAGAGGCTAAAAATCACCTCTTTTTCCTTTTCTCGATCAGACACTTAGAAAAAAAAAGGAAAAAAAAAAAAAAATTTGGATTTTTTCTAAGTACAAAATCGAGAGTGGCTAAAAATCACCTCTTTTTCCTTCTCTCGATCAGACACTTAGAAAAAAAACGGAAAAAAAAAAAAAAAAAATTTGGATTTTTTCTAAGTACAAAATCGAGAGTGGCTAAAAATCACCTCTTTTTCCTTCTCTCGATCAGACACTTAGAAAAAAAAATGAAAAAAAATAAAAAAAATTGGATTTTTTCTAAGTACAAAATCGAGAGAGGCTAAAAATCACCTCTTTTTCCTTCTCTCGATCAGACACTTAGAAAAAAAACGGAAAAAAAAAAAAAAAAAATTGGATTTTTTCTAAGTACAAAATCGAGAGTGGCTAAAAATCACCTCTTTTTCCTTCTCTCGATCAGACACTTAGAAAAAAAACGGAAAAAAAAAAAAAAAAATTGGATTTTTTCTAAGTACAAAATCGAGAGAGGCTAAAAATCACCTCTTTTTCCTTCTCTCGATCAGACACTTAGAAAAAAAACGGAAAAAAAAAAAAAAAAATTTGGATTTTTTCTAAGTACAAAATCGAGAGTGGCTAAAAATCACCTCTTTTTCCTTCTCTCAATCAGACACTTAGAAAAAAAAATGAAAAAAAAAAAAAAAAATTGGATTTTTTCTAAGTACAAAATCGAGAGAGGCTAAAAATCACCTCTTTTTCCTTCTCTCGATCAGACACTTAGAAAAAAAACGGAAAAAAAAAAAAAAAAAAATTGGATTTTTTCTAAGTACAAAATCGAGAGTGGCTAAAAATCACCTCTTTTTCCTTCTCTCGATCAGACACTTAGAAAAAAAACGGAAAAAAAAAAAAAAAAATTTGGATTTTTTCTAAGTACAAAATCGAGAGAGGCTAAAAATCACCTCTTTTTCCTTTTCTCGATCAGACACTTAGAAAAAAAACGGAAAAAAAAAAAAAAAAATTTGAATTTTTTCTAAGTACAAAATCGAGAGAGGCTAAAAATCACCTCTTTTTCCTTTTCTCGATCAGACACTTAGAAAAAAAAATGAAAAAAAAAAAAAAAAAATTGGATTTTTTCTAAGTACAAAATCGAGAGAGGCTAAAAATCACCTCTTTTTCCTTCTCTCGATCAGACACTTAGAAAAAAAACGGAAAAAAAAAAAAAAAAAATTGGGATTTTTTCTAAGTACAAAATCGAGAGTGGCTAAAAATCACCTCTTTTTCCTTCTCTCGATCAGACACTTAGAAAAAAAACGGAAAAAAAAAAAAAAAAATTTGGATTTTTTCTAAGTACAAAATCGAGAGAGGCTAAAAATCACCTCTTTTTCCTTTTCTCGATCAGACACTTAGAAAAAAAACGGAAAAAAAAAAAAAAAAAATTTGGATTTTTTCTAAGTACAAAATCGAGAGAGGCTAAAAATCACCTCTTTTTCCTTTTCTCGATCAGACACTTAGAAAAAAAAACTGAAAAAAAAATAAAAAAAATTGGATTTTTTCTAAGTACAAAATCGAGAGAGGCTAAAAATCACCTCTTTTTCCTTCTCTCGATCAGACACTTAGAAAAAAAAACGGAAAAAAAAAAAAAAAATTTGGATTTTTTCTAAGTACAAAATCGAGAGTGGCTAAAAATCACCTCTTTTTCCTTCTCTCGATCAGACACTTAGAAAAAAAACGGAAAAAAAAAAAAAAAAAATTGGGATTTTTTCTAAGTACAAAATCGAGAGTGGCTAAAAATCACCTCTTTTTCCTTCTCTCGATCAGACACTTAGAAAAAAAACGGAAAAAAAAAATAAAAAAATTGGATTTTTTCTAAGTACAAAATCGAGAGAGGGCTAAAAATCACCTCTTTTTCCTTCTCTCGATCAGACACTTAGAAAAAAAACGGAAAAAAAAAAAAAAAAATTTGGATTTTTTCTAAGTACAAAATCGAGAGTGGCTAAAAATCACCTCTTTTTCCTTCTCTCGATCAGACACTTAGAAAAAAAACGGAAAAAAAAAAAAAAGAAATTTGGATTTTTTCTAAGTACAAAATCGAGAGTGGCTAAAAATCACCTCTTTTTCCTTCTCTCGATCAGACACTTAGAAAAAAAACTGAAAAAAAAATAAAAAAAATTGGATTTTTTCTAAGTACAAAATCGAGAGAGGCTAAAAATCACCTCTTTTTCCTTCTCTCGATCAGACACTTAGAAAAAAAACGGAAAAAAAAAAAAAAAAAATTTGGATTTTTTCTAAGTACAAAATCGAGAGTGGCTAAAAATCACCTCTTTTTCCTTCTCTCGATCAGACACTTAGAAAAAAAACGGAAAAAAAAAAAAAAAAATTGGATTTTTTCTAAGTACAAAATCGAGAGAGGCTAAAAATCACCTCTTTTCCTTCTCTCGATCAGACACTTAGAAAAAAAACGGAAAAAAAAAAAAAAAATTTGGATTTTTTCTAAGTACAAAATCGAGAGAGGCTAAAAATCACCTCTTTTTCCTTCTCTCGATCAGACACTTAGAAAAAAAACGGAAAAAAAATAAAAAAATTTGGATTTTTTCTAAGTACAAAATCGAGAGAGGCTAAAAATCACCTCTTTTTCCTTCTCTCGATCAGACACTTACAAAAAAAACGGAAAAAAAAAAAAAAAAATTTGGATTTTTTCTAAGTACAAAATCGAGAGTGGCTAAAAATCACCTCTTTTTCCTTCTCTCGATCAGACACTTAGAAAAAAAACGGAAAAAAAAAAAAAAAAAATTGGATTTTTTCTAAGTACAAAATCGAGAGTGGCTAAAAATCACCTCTTTTTCCTTCTCTCGATCAGACACTTAGAAAAAAAAATGAAAAAAAAATAAAAAAATTGGATTTTTTCTAAGTACAAAATCGACAGAGGCTAAAAATCACCTCTTTTTCCTTCTCTCGATCAGACACTTAGAAAAAAAACGGAAAAAAAAAAAAAAAAAATTTGGATTTTTTCTAAGTACAAAATCGAGAGTGGCTAAAAATCACCTCTTTTTCCTTCTCTCGATCAGACACTTAGAAAAAAAACGGAAAAAAAAAAAAAAAAAATTTGGATTTTTTCTAAGTACAAAATCGAGAGAGGCTAAAAATCACCTCTTTTTCCTTTTCTCGATCAGACACTTAGAAAAAAAACGGAAAAAAAAAAAAAAAAAATTTGGATTTTTTCTAAGTACAAAATCGAGAGAGGCTAAAAATCACCTCTTTTTCCTTCTCTCGATCAGACACTTAGAAAAAAAACGAAAAAAAAAAAAAAAAAATTTGGATTTTTTCTAAGTACAAAATCGAGAGTGGCTAAAAATCACCTCTTTTTCCTTCTCTCGATCAGACACTTAGAAAAAAAACGGAAAAAAAAAAAAAAAAAATTTGGATTTTTTCTAAGTACAAAATCGAGAGTGGCTAAAAATCACCTCTTTTTCCTTCTCTCGATCAGACACTTAGAAAAAAAAATGAAAAAAAAAAAAAAAAAATTGGATTTTTTCTAAGTACAAAATCGAGAGAGGCTAAAAATCACCTATTTTTCCTTTTCTCGATCAGACACTTAGAAAAAAAACGGAAAAAAAAAAAAAAAAAATTTGGATTTTTTCTAAGTACAAAATCGAGAGAGGCTAAAAATCACCTCTTTTTCCTTCTCTCGATCAGACACTTAGAAAAAAAACGGAAAAAAAAAAAAAAAAATTTGGATTTTTTCTAAGTACAAAATCGAGAGAGGCTAAAAATCACCTCTTTTTCCTTCTCTCGATCAGACACTTAGAAAAAAACGGAAAAAAAAAAAAAAAAAATTTGGATTTTTTCTAAGTACAAAATCGAGAGTGGCTAAAAATCACCTCTTTTTCCTTCTCTCGATCAGACACTTAGAAAAAAAACGGAAAAAAAAAAAAAAAATTTGGGTTTTTTCTAAGTACAAAATCGAGAGAGGCTAAAATCACCTCTTTTTCCTTCTCTCGATCAGACACTTAGAAAAAAAACGGAAAAAAAAAAAAAAAAAATTTGGATTTTTTCTAAGTACAAAATCTAGAGTGGCTAAAAATCACCTCTTTTTCCTTCTCTCGATCAGACACTTAGAAAAAAAACGGAAAAAAAAAAAAAAAAAAAAAGGATTTTTTCTAAGTACAAAATCGAGAGTGGCTAAAAATCACCTCTTTTTCCTTCTCTCGATCAGACACTTAGAAAAAAAAATGAAAAAAAAAAAAAAAAATTGGATTTTTTCTAAGTACAAAATCGAGAGAGGCTAAAAATCACCTCTTTTTCCTTCTCTCGATCAGACACTTAGAAAAAAAACGGAAAAAAAAAAAAAAAAAATTTGGATTTTTTCTAAGTACAAAATCGAGAGTGGCTAAAAATCACCTCTTTTTCCTTCTCTCGATCAGACACTTAGAAAAAAAACGGAAAAAAAAAAAAAAAAATTCGGATTTTTTCTAAGTACAAAATCGAGAGAGGCTAAAAATCACCTCTTTTTCCTTTTCTCGATCAGACACTTAGAAAAAAAACGGAAAAAAAAAAAAAAAAATTTGGATTTTTTCTAAGTACAAAATCGAGAGAGGCTAAAAATCGACCTCTTTTTCCTTCTCTCGATCAGACACTTAGAAAAAAAACGGAAAAAAAAAAAAAAAAAAATTGGATTTTTTCTAAGTACAAAATCGAGAGTGGCTAAAAATCACCTCTTTTTCCTTCTCTCGATCAGACACTTAGAAAAAAAACGGAAAAAAAAAAATAATAATTTGGATTTTTTCTAAGTACAAAATCGAGAGTGGCTAAAAATCACCTCTTTTTCCTTCTCTCGATCAGACACTTAGAAAAAAAACGGAAAAAAAAAAAAAAAAATTGGATTTTTTCTAAGTACAAAATCGAGAGAGGCTAAAAATCACCTCTTTTTCCTTTCTCTCGATCAGACACTTAGAAAAAATACGGAAAAAAAAAAAAAAAAATTTGGATTTTTTCTAAGTACAAAATCGAGAGAGGCTAAAAATCACCTCTTTTTCCTTCTCTCGATCAGACACTTAGAAAAAAACGGAAAAAAAAAAAAAAAAAATTTGGATTTTTTCTAAGTACAAAATCGAGAGTGGCTAAAAATCACCTCTTTTTCCTTCTCTCGATCAGACACTTAGAAAAAAAACGGAAAAAAAAAAAAAAAAATTGTATTTTTTCTAAGTACAAAATCGAGAGAGGCTAAAAATCACCTCTTTTTCCTTTCTCGATCAGACACTTAGAAAAAAAACGGAAAAAAAAAAAAAAAAAATTGGGATTTTTTCTAAGTACAAAATCGAGAGAGGCTAAAAATCACCTCTTTTTCCTTCTCTCGATCAGACACTTAGAAAAAAAACGGAAAAAAAAAAAAAAAAATTGTATTTTTTCTAAGTACAAAATCGAGAGAGGCTAAAAATCACCTCTTTTTCCTTCTCTCGATCAGACACTTAGAAAAAAAACGGAAAAAAAAAAAAAAAAATTTGGATTTTTTCTAAGTACAAAATCGAGAGAGGCTAAAAATCACCTCTTTTTCCTTCTCTCGATCAGACACTTAGAAAAAAAACGGAAAAAAAAAAAAAAAAAATTGGATTTTTTCTAAGTACAAAATCGAGAGTGGCTAAAAATCACCTCTTTTTCCTTCTCTCGATCAGACACTTAGAAAAAAAACGGAAAAAAAAAAAAAAAAATTTGGATTTTTTCTAAGTACAAAATCGAGAGAGGCTAAAAATCACCTCTTTTTCCTTCTCTCGATCAGACACTTAGAAAAAAAACGGAAAAAAAAAAAAAAAAAATTTGGATTTTTTCTAAGTACAAAATCGAGAGTGGCTAAAAATCACCTCTTTTTCCTTCTCTCGATCAGACACTTAGAAAAAAAACGGAAAAAAAAAAAAAAAAATTGGATTTTTTCTAAGTACAAAATCGAGAGAGGCTAAAAATCACCTCTTTTTCCTTTTCTCGATCAGACACTTAGAAAAAAAACGGAAAAAAAAAAAAAAAAAATTTGGATTTTTTCTAAGTACAAAATCGAGAGTGGCTAAAAATCACCTCTTTTTCCTTCTCTCGATCAGACACTTAGAAAAAAAACGGAAAAAAAAAAAAAAAAAATTTGGATTTTTTCTAAGTACAAAATCGAGAGTGGCTAAAAATCACCTCTTTTTCCTTCTCTCGATCAGACACTTAGAAAAAAAAATGAAAAAAAAAAAAAAAAATTGGATTTTTTCTAAGTACAAAATCGAGAGAGGCTAAAAATCACCTCTTTTTCCTTCTCTCGATCAGACACTTAGAAAAAAAACGGAAAAAAAAAAAAAAAAATTTGGATTTTTTCTAAGTACAAAATCGAGAGTGGCTAAAAATCACCTCTTTTTCCTTCTCTCGATCAGACACTTAGAAAAAAAACGGAAAAAAAAAAAAAAAAAATTGGATTTTTTCTAAGTACAAAATCGAGAGAGGCTAAAAATCACCTCTTTTTCCTTCTCTCGATCAGACACTTAGAAAAAAAACGGAAAAAAAAAAAAAAAAAATTTGGATTTTTTCTAAGTACAAAATCGAGAGTGGCTAAAAATCACCTCTTTTTCCTTCTCTCGATCAGACACTTAGAAAAAAAACGGAAAAAAAAAAAAAAAAATTTGGATTTTTTCTAAGTACAAAATCGAGAGAGGCTAAAAATCACCTCTTTTTCCTTCTCTCGATCAGACACTTAGAAAAAAAACGGAAAAAAAAAAAAAAAAAATTTGGATTTTTTCTAAGTACAAAATCGAGAGTGGCTAAAAATCACCTCTTTTTCCTTCTCTCGATCAGACACTTAGAAAAAAAACGGAAAAAAAAAAAAAAAAAAATTGGATTTTTTCTAAGTACAAAATCGAGAGTGGCTAAAAATCACCTCTTTTTCCTTCTCTCGATCAGACACTTAGAAAAAAAAATGAAAAAAAAAAAAAAAAATTGGATTTTTTCTAAGTACAAAATCGAGAGAGGCTAAAAATCACCTCTTTTTCCTTCTCTCGATCAGACACTTAGAAAAAAACGGAAAAAAAAAAAAAAAAATTTGGATTTTTTCTAAGTACAAAATCGAGAGTGGCTAAAAATCACCTCTTTTTCCTTCTCTCGATCAGACACTTAGAAAAAAAACGGAAAAAAAAAAAAAAAAATTTGGATTTTTTCTAAGTACAAAATCGAGAGAGGCTAAAAATCACCTCTTTTTCCTTCTCTCGATCAGACACTTAGAAAAAAAACGGAAAAAAAAAAAAAAAAATTGGATTTTTTCTAAGTACAAAATCGAGAGAGGCTAAAAATCACCTCTTTTTCCTTCTCTCGATCAGACACTTAGAAAAAAAACGGAAAAAAAAAAAAAAAAATTTGGATTTTTTCTAAGTACAAAATCGAGAGAGGCTAAAAATCACCTCTTTTTCCTTCTCTCGATCAGACACTTAGAAAAAAAAACGGAAAAAAAAAAAAAAAAATTTGGATTTTTTCTAAGTACAAAATCGAGAGTGGCTAAAAATCACCTCTTTTTCCTTCTCTCGATCAGACACTTAGAAAAAAAACGGAAAAAAAAAAAAAAAAAATTGGATTTTTTCTAAGTACAAAATCGAGAGAGGCTAAAAATCACCTCTTTTTCCTTCTCTCGATCAGACACTTAGAAAAAAACGGAAAAAAAAAAAAAAAAAATTTGGATTTTTTCTAAGTACAAAATCGAGAGAGGCTAAAAATCACCTCTTTTTCCTTCTCTCGATCAGACACTTAGAAAAAAAACGGAAAAAAAAAAAAAAAAAATTTGGATTTTTTCTAAGTACAAAATCGAGAGAGGCTAAAAATCACCTCTTTTTCCTTCTCTCGATCAGACACTTAGAAAAAAAACGGAAAAAAAAAAAAAAAAAATTTGGATTTTTTCTAAGTACAAAATCGAGAGTGGCTAAAAATCACCTCTTTTTCCTTCTCTCGATCAGACACTTAGAAAAAAAACGGAAAAAAAAAAAAAAAATTGGATTTTTTCTAAGTACAAAATCGAGAGAGGCTAAAAATCACCTCTTTTTCCTTCTCTCGATCAGACACTTAGAAAAAAAACGGAAAAAAAAAAAAAAAAAATTTGGATTTTTTCTAAGTACAAAATCGAGAGTGGCTAAAAATCACCTCTTTTTCCTTCTCTCGATCAGACACTTAGAAAAAAAACGGAAAAAAAAAAAAAAAAAATTGGATTTTTTCTAAGTACAAAATCGAGAGTGGCTAAAAATCACCTCTTTTTCCTTCTCTCGATCAGACACTTAGAAAAAAAAAGGAAAAAAAAAAAAAAAAATTGGATTTTTTCTAAGTACAAAATCGAGAGAGGCTAAAAATCACCTCTTTTTCCTTCTCTCGATCAGACACTTAGAAAAAAAACGGAAAAAAAAAAAAAAAAAATTTGGATTTTTTTCTAAGTACAAAATCGAGAGTGGCTAAAAATCACCTCTTTTTCCTTCTCTCGATCAGACACTTAGAAAAAAAACGGAAAAAAAAAAAAAAAAATTTGGATTTTTTCTAAGTACAAAATCGAGAGAGGCTAAAAATCACCTCTTTTTCCTTCTCTCGATCAGACACTTAGAAAAAAAACGGAAAAAAAAAAAAAAAAAATTTGGATTTTTTCTAAGTACAAAATCGAGAGAGGCTAAAAATCACCTCTTTTTCCTTCTCTCGATCAGACACTTAGAAAAAAAACGGAAAAAAAAAAAAAAAAATTTGGATTTTTTCTAAGTACAAAATCGAGAGAGGCTAAAAATCACCTCTTTTTCCTTCTCTCGATCAGACACTTAGAAAAAAAACGGAAAAAAAAAAAAAAAAATTGGATTTTTTCTAAGTACAAAATCGAGAGAGGCTAAAAATCACCTCTTTTTCCTTCTCTCGATCAGACACTTAGAAAAAAAACGGAAAAAAAAAAAAAAAAATTGGATTTTTTCTAAGTACAAAATCGAGAGAGGCTAAAAATCACCTCTTTTTCCTTCTCTCGATCAGACACTTAGAAAAAAAACGGAAAAAAAAAAAAAAAAAATTGGATTTTTTCTAAGTACAAAATCGAGAGTGGCTAAAAATCACCTCTTTTTCCTTCTCTCGATCAGACACTTAGAAAAAAAACGGGAAAAAAAAAAAAAAAAATTGGATTTTTTCTAAGTACAAAATCGAGAGTGGCTAAAAATCACCTCTTTTTCCTTCTCTCGATCAGACACTTAGAAAAAAAACGGAAAAAAAAAAAAAAAAATTGGATTTTTTCTAAGTACAAAATCGAGAGAGGCTAAAAATCACCTCTTTTTCCTTCTCTCGATCAGACACTTAGAAAAAAAACGGAAAAAAAAAAAAAAAAAATTGGATTTTTTCTAAGTACAAAATCGAGAGTGGCTAAAAATCACCTCTTTTTCCTTCTCTCGATCAGACACTTAGAAAAAAACGGAAAAAAAAAAAAAAAAATTTGGATTTTTTCTAAGTACAAAATCGAGAGAGGCTAAAAATCACCTCTTTTTCCTTCTCTCGATCAGACACTTAGAAAAAAAACGGAAAAAAAAAAAAAAAAAATTTGGATTTTTTCTAAGTACAAAATCGAGAGTGGCTAAAAATCACCTCTTTTTCCTTCTCTCGATCAGACACTTAGAAAAAAAACGGAAAAAAAAAAAAAAAAAATTTGGATTTTTTCTAAGTACAAAATCGAGAGAGGCTAAAAATCACCTCTTTTTCCTTCTCTCGATCAGACACTTAGAAAAAAAACGGAAAAAAAAAAAAAAAAAATTGGATTTTTTCTAAGTACAAAATCGAGAGAGGCTAAAAATCACCTCTTTTTCCTTCTCTCGATCAGACACTTAGAAAAAAAACGGAAAAAAAAAAAAAAAAAATTGGATTTTTTCTAAGTACAAAATCGAGAGTGGCTAAAAATCACCTCTTTTTCCTTCTCTCGATCAGACACTTAGAAAAAAAACGGAAAAAAAAAAAAAAAAAAATTGGATTTTTTCTAAGTACAAAATCGAGAGTGGCTAAAAATCACCTCTTTTTCCTTCTCTCGATCAGACACTTAGAAAAAAAACTGAAAAAAAAAAAAAAAAAATTGGATTTTTTCTAAGTACAAAATCGAGAGAGGCTAAAAATCACCTCTTTTTCCTTCTCTCGATCAGACACTTAGAAAAAAACGGAAAAAAAAAAAAAAAAAATTTGGATTTTTTCTAAGTACAAAATCGAGAGAGGCTAAAAATCACCTCTTTTTCCTTCTCTCGATCAGACACTTAGAAAAAAAACGGAAAAAAAAAAAAAAAAATTTGGATTTTTTCTAAGTACAAAATCGAGAGAGGCTAAAAATCACCTCTTTTTCTTCTCTCGATCAGACACTTAGAAAAAAAACGGAAAAAAAAAAAAAAAAATTTGGATTTTTTCTAAGTACAAAATCGAGAGTGGCTAAAAATCACCTCTTTTTCCTTCTCTCGATCAGACACTTAGAAAAAAAACGGAAAAAAAAAAAAAAAAATTTGGATTTTTTCTAAGTACAAAATCGAGAGAGGCTAAAAATCACCTCTTTTTCCTTCTCTCGATCAGACACTTAGAAAAAAAAACGGAAAAAAAAAAAAAAAAATTTGGATTTTTTCTAAGTACAAAATCGAGAGTGGCTAAAAATCACCTCTTTTTCCTTCTCTCGATCAGACACTTAGAAAAAAAACGGAAAAAAAAAAAAAAAAAATTTGGATTTTTTCTAAGTACAAAATCGAGAGTGGCTAAAAATCACCTCTTTTTCCTTCTCTCGATCAGACACTTAGAAAAAAAACTGAAAAAAAAAAAAAAAAATTGGATTTTTTCTAAGTACAAAATCGAGAGAGGCTAAAAATCACCTCTTTTTCCTTCTCTCGATCAGACACTTAGAAAAAAAACGGAAAAAAAAAAAAAAAAATTTGGATTTTTTCTAAGTACAAAATCGAGAGAGGCTAAAAATCACCTCTTTTTCCTTCTCTCGATCAGACACTTAGAAAAAACGGAAAAAAAAAAAAAAAAAATTTGGATTTTTTCTAAGTACAAAATCGAGAGAGGCTAAAAATCACCTCTTTTTCCTTCTCTCGATCAGACACTTAGAAAAAAAACGGAAAAAAAAAAAAAAAAATTTGGATTTTTTCTAAGTACAAAATCGAGAGAGGCTAAAAATCACCTCTTTTTCCTTCTCTCGATCAGACACTTAGAAAAAAAACGGAAAAAAAAAAAAAAAAATTTGGATTTTTTCTAAGTACAAAATCGAGAGAGGCTAAAAATCACCTCTTTTTCCTTCTCTCGATCAGACACTTAGAAAAAAAACGGAAAAAAAAAAAAAAAAATTTGGATTTTTTCTAAGTACAAAATCGAGAGTGGCTAAAAATCACCTCTTTTTCCTTCTCTCGATCAGACACTTAGAAAAAAAACGGAAAAAAAAAAAAAAAAATTGGATTTTTTCTAAGTACAAAATCGAGAGAGGCTAAAAATCACCTCTTTTTCCTTCTCTCGATCAGACACTTAGAAAAAAAACGGAAAAAAAAAAAAAAAAATTGGATTTTTTCTAAGTACAAAATCGAGAGAGGCTAAAAATCACCTCTTTTTCCTTCTCTCGATCAGACACTTAGAAAAAAAACGGAAAAAAAAAAAAAAAAAAATTTGGATTTTTTCTAAGTACAAAATCGAGAGTGGCTAAAAATCACCTCTTTTTCCTTCTCTCGATCAGACACTTAGAAAAAAAACGGAAAAAAAAAAAAAAAAAATTGGATTTTTTCTAAGTACAAAATCGAGAGAGGCTAAAAATCACCTCTTTTTCCTTTCTCTCGATCAGACACTTAGAAAAAAAACGGAAAAAAAAAAAAAAAAAATTTGGGATTTTTTCTAAGTACAAAATCGAGAGAGGCTAAAAATCACCTCTTTTTCCTTCTCTCGATCAGACACTTAGAAAAAAAACGGAAAAAAAAAAAAAAAAATTGGATTTTTTCTAAGTACAAAATCGAGAGAGGCTAAAAATCACCTCTTTTTCCTTCTTCTCGATCAGACACTTAGAAAAAAAACGGAAAAAAAAAAAAAAAAATTTGGATTTTTTCTAAGTACAAATCGAGAGAGGCTAAAAATCACCTCTTTTTCCTTCTCTCGATCAGACACTTAGAAAAAAAACGGAAAAAAAAAAAAAAAAAATTTGGATTTTTTCTAAGTACAAAATCGAGAGTGGCTAAAAATCACCTCTTTTTCCTTCTCTCGATCAGACACTTAGAAAAAAACGGAAAAAAAAAAAAAAAAATTTGGATTTTTTCTAAGTACAAAATCGAGAGAGGCTAAAAATCACCTCTTTTTCCTTCTCTCGATCAGACACTTAGAAAAAAAACGGAAAAAAAAAAAAAAAAATTTGGATTTTTTCTAAGTACAAAATCGAGAGTGGCTAAAAATCACCTCTTTTTCCTTCTCTCGATCAGACACTTAGAAAAAAAACGGAAAAAAAAAAGAAAAAAAATTTGGATTTTTTCTAAGTACAAAATCGAGAGAGGCTAAAAATCACCTCTTTTTCCTTTTCTCGATCAGACACTTAGAAAAAAAACGGAAAAAAAAAAAAAAAAAATTTGGGATTTTTTCTAAGTACAAAATCGAGAGTGGCTAAAAATCACCTCTTTTTCCTTCTCTCGATCAGACACTTAGAAAAAAAAACGGAAAAAAAAAAAAAAAAATTGGATTTTTTCTAAGTACAAAATCGAGAGAGGCTAAAAATCACCTCTTTTTCCTTCTCTCGATCAGACACTTAGAAAAAAAACGGAAAAAAAAAAAAAAAAATTTGGATTTTTTCTAAGTACAAAATCGAGAGAGGCTAAAAATCACCTCTTTTTCCTTCTCTCGATCAGACACTTAGAAAAAAAACGGAAAAAAAAAAAAAAAAAATTTGGATTTTTTCTAAGTACAAAATCGAGAGTGGCTAAAAATCACCTCTTTTTCCTTCTCTCGATCAGACACTTAGAAAAAAAACGGAAAAAAAAAAAAAAAAATTTGGATTTTTTCTAAGTACAAAATCGAGAGAGGCTAAAATCACCTCTTTTTCCTTCTCTCGATCAGACACTTAGAAAAAAAACGGAAAAAAAAAAAAAAAAATTTGGATTTTTTCTAAGTACAAAATCGAGAGTGGCTAAAAATCACCTCTTTTTCCTTCTCTCGATCAGACACTTAGAAAAAAAACGGAAAAAAAAATAAAAAAATTTGGATTTTTTCTAAGTACAAAATCGAGAGAGGCTAAAAATCACCTCTTTTTCCTTCTCTCGATCAGACACTTAGAAAAAAAACGGAAAAAAAAAAAAAAAAAAATTGGATTTTTTCTAAGTACAAAATCGAGAGTGGCTAAAAATCACCTCTTTTTTCCTTCTCTCGATCAGACACTTAGAAAAAAAACGGAAAAAAAAAAAAAAAAAATTTGGATTTTTTCTAAGTACAAAATCGAGAGAGGCTAAAAATCACCTCTTTTTCCTTCTCTCGATCAGAAACTTAGAAAAAAAAAGGAAAAAAAAAAAAAAAAAATTGGATTTTTTCTAAGTACAAAATCGAGAGAGGCTAAAAATCACCTCTTTTTCCTTCTCTCGATCAGACACTTAGAAAAAAAACGGAAAAAAAAAAAAAAAATTTGGATTTTTTCTAAGTACAAATCGAGAGTGGCTAAAAATCACCTCTTTTTCCTTCTCTCGATCAGACACTTAGAAAAAAAACGGAAAAAAAAAAAAAAAAAATTGGATTTTTTCTAAGTACAAAATCGAGAGAGGCTAAAAATCACCTCTTTTTCCTTCTCTCGATCAGACACTTAGAAAAAAAACGGAAAAAAAAAAAAAAAAATTTGGATTTTTTCTAAGTACAAAATCGAGAGTGGCTAAAAATCACCTCTTTTTCCTTCTCTCGATCAGACACTTAGAAAAAAAAACGGAAAAAAAAAATAAAAAAATTTGGGATTTTTTCTAAGTACAAAATCGAGAGAGGCTAAAAATCACCTCTTTTTCCTTCTCTCGATCAGACACTTAGAAAAAAAACGGAAAAAAAAAAAAAAAAATTGGGATTTTTTCTAAGTACAAAATCGAGAGTGGCTAAAAATCACCTCTTTTTCCTTCTCTCGATCAGACACTTAGAAAAAAAAACGGAAAAAAAAAAAAAAAAAATTGGATTTTTTCTAAGTACAAAATCGAGAGTGGCTAAAAATCACCTCTTTTTCCTTCTCTCGATCAGACACTTAGAAAAAAAACGGGAAAAAAAAATTTGGATTTTTTCTAAGTACAAAATCGAGAGTGGCTAAAAATCACCTCTTTTTCCTTCTCTCGATCAGACACTTAGAAAAAAAACGGAAAAAAAAAAAAAAAAATTTGGATTTTTTCTAAGTACAAAATCGAGAGAGGCTAAAAATCACCTATTTTTCCTTCTCTCGATCAGACACTTAGAAAAAAAACGGAAAAAAAAAAATAATAATTTGGATTTTTTCTTAGTACAAAATCGAGAGTGGCTAAAAATCACCTCTTTTTCCTTCTCTCGATCAGACACTTAGAAAAAAAACGGAAAAAAAAAAAAAAAAAATTTGGATTTTTTCTAAGTACAAAATCGAGAGTGGCTAAAAATCACCTCTTTTTCCTTCTCTCGATCAGACACTTAAAAAAAAAATGAAAAAAAAAAAAAAAATTGGATTTTTTCTAAGTACAAAATCGAGAGTGGCTAAAAATCACCTCTTTTTCCTTCTCTCGATCAGACACTTAGAAAAAAAACGGAAAAAAAAAAAAAAAAATTTGGATTTTTTCTAAGTACAAAATCGAGAGTGGCTAAAAATCACCTCTTTTTCCTTCTCTCGATCAGACACTTAGAAAAAAAACGGAAAAAAAAATAAAAAAAATTTGGATTTTTTCTAAGTACAAAATCGAGAGTGGCTAAAAATCACCTCTTTTTCCTTCTCTCGATCAGACACTTAAAAAAAAAATGAAAAAAAAAAAAAAAAATTGGATTTTTTCTAAGTACAAAATCGAGAGTGGCTAAAAATCACCTCTTTTTCCTTCTCTCGATCAGACACTTAGAAAAAAAACAGAAAAAAAAAAAAAAAATTTGGATTTTTTCTAAGTACAAAATCGAGAGTGGCTAAAAATCACCTCTTTTTCCTTCTCTCGATCAGACACTTAGAAAAAAAAATGAAAAAAAAAAAAAAAAATTGGATTTTTTCTAAGTACAAAATCGAGAGAGGCTAAAAATCACCTCTTTTTCCTTCTCTCGATCAGACACTTAGAAAAAAAACAGAAAAAAAAAATAAAAAATTTGGATTTTTTCTAAGTACAAAATCGAGAGAGGCTAAAAATCACCTCTTTTTCCTTCTCTCGATCAGACACTTAGAAAAAAAACGGAAAAAAAAAAAAAAAAAATTTGGATTTTTTCTAAGTACAAAATCGAGAGTGGCTAAAAATCACCTCTTTTTCCTTCTCTCGATCAGACACTTAAAAAAAAAATGAAAAAAAAAAAAAAAAAATTGGATTTTTTCTAAGTACAAAATCGAGAGTGGCTAAAAATCACCTCTTTTTCCTTCTCTCGATCAGACACTTAGAAAAAAAACAGAAAAAAAAAAAAAAAAATTTGGATTTTTTCTAAGTACAAAATCGAGAGTGGCTAAAAATCACCTCTTTTTCCTTCTCTCGATCAGACACTTAGAAAAAAAAATGAAAAAAAAAAAAAAAATTGGATTTTTTCTAAGTACAAAATCGAGAGAGGCTAAAAATCACCTCTTTTTACTTCTCTCGATCAGACACTTAGAAAAAAAACGGAAAAAAAAAAATAAAAAATTTGGATTTTTTCTAAGTACAAAATCGAGAGTGGCTAAAAATCACCTCTTTTTCCTTCTCTCGATCAGACACTTAGAAAAAAAACGGAAAAAAAAAAAAAAAAAATTTGGATTTTTTCTAAGTACAAAATCGAGAGTGGCTAAAAATCACCTCTTTTTCCTTCTCTCGATCAGACACTTAGAAAAAAAAATGAAAAAAAAAAAAAAAAATTGGATTTTTTCTAAGTACAAAATTGAGAGTGGCTAAAAATCACCTCTTTTTCCTTCTCTCGATCAGACACTTACAAAAAAAAATGAAAAAAAAAAAAAAAAAAAAAATTGGATTTTTTCTAAGTACAAAATCGAGAGAGGCTAAAAATCACCTCTTTTTCCTTCTCTCGATCAGACACTTAGAAAAAAAACGGAAAAAAAAAAAAAAAAATTTGGATTTTTTGTAAGTACAAAATCGAGAGTGGCTAAAAATCACCTCTTTTTCCTTCTCTCGATCAGACACTTAGAAAAAAAAATGAAAAAAAAAAAAAAAATTGGATTTTTTCTAAGTACAAAATCGAGAGAGGCTAAAAATCACCTCTTTTTCCTTCTCTCGATCAGACACTTAGAAAAAAAACGGAAAAAAAAAAAAAAAAATTGGGATTTTTTCTAAGTACAAAATCGAGAGTGGCTAAAAATCACCTCTTTTTCCTTCTCTCGATCAGACACTTAGAAAAAAAACGGAAAAAAAAAAAAAAAAATTGGATTTTTTCTAAGTACAAAATCGAGAGTGGCTAAAAATCACCTCTTTTTCCTTCTCTCGATCAGACACTTAGAAAAAAAACGGGAAAAAAAAATTTGGATTTTTTCTAAGTACAAAATCGAGAGTGGCTAAAA